>NC_089853.1:6911904-7211904 GCF_036373705.1 Amia ocellicauda
TGGCAAGAGTCCTCCCCGGGACGGTGTGAGGATCAACACGCCGTGATCTCAGCCTCAGGGTCCCGTAGCGTTCAGCGTGGCCAGCTGGGCTGATTTTGACGCTATACACACTATGCGCGGGACGTCTCTCTCCTCACAGCCGCGTTCGACTCTCCGTGAGCTCGACAACCACTGCGCGGTTGATTTTGTTTTTCTCTATCTTAAACGTACGTGTCAAAACCACTCAGCTACAGGGAAACTGAGCTCCTCAAACTGAGTTGAGGAATGATGACAATTTGACGCCACAGCGCGTGCCAAACCGCTCCTCGTTAGGAGCGCGTATCGCTGGTGCAGCCGCAGACGCCGTGCCAGCAGAGCCGCCGCCTGGTGCCCCGGTGTTGAGCTTCCCAAAGCCACTGACTCAAAATCAGATCGGCTCAGCGGAGAGGCGAAGGGATTCTGTTTTCACAGGGAAGAAATGACATGTAATTACCCAGTAAATTTAGATTTATGAAGCAGTTACTTCAGTGTATAAGATATAAAGAAATAACAATTAACTTTCTTAGTTTCCTCGAAGTATAATATGGATTTTATGATATATTTTTCTTTTTTTACGGGGGTAAAGGTCTCTCATAAACACAAACCAAAGAATAAAACTGGCTGCTGTAGCGCTGTAATTAAGAGTTAAATACGCACTGCTGGGTGACTCTGTGAAGCTAGTCGCAGCGCAGTAGATGTTTATATGAAATCAAATAAAATGTGGGTCCTGCTAAATAAAATGTTGCCCCAGGTCACAGTCTAGGGCTGTGGTCCTGGGGGCTGCAGTGCATTCTGGGTTTTGTTTCACCTCGACTCTCAATTGCTTAATTGAACCAATGGTGGATTAATTGAGCCAATTAAGACTTCTTCCCAGGATGAGGGCCCATGCAGAGACTATGGCCTCTCCAGCACCCGGGTCTCTCACCACGAGCCCATGGGCTTCAGATCCGTCTGCTTTCAGAACCACATTTGGGCAGGAATTGGGTTTTAGATGCGATCTGCGTGTCTGTATCGATCTCCTGTCCTCCTGCCCGGCGCAGGGAGAGTTGTGCAGTGTAGCTGGAGGGGGAAGTGGATGTGCTTAATTCATATTGAGGGGAGAGAAAAAAGAACTTCCTCGCATCGCAACAGGAATAAGCTCTGACAAGTCACTCGTTCGTGCGTTTTGGTTTTCTTTCTTTCCTTCTTACCCTTTCCACTCTGTAAATCCCTCTCTCTTTCTTTTTTCCCCCTTAATGCAGAAGCCTGCAGCACAACCGGATCCAGGGCATCGCCGGGAGCACGTTCCTCGGCCTGGCTTCCCTGCACCTCATGTGAGTCCGCGAACCCCCCGCCTGGTCACAGGTCTTGCCTCTTCTGTTGCAAGAGCATGTTTTTTTTTTTCCTCCACTGCTCCTGAGATCGGGCCCCGGGTTTAGCGAGGGCGGGTCCGGCCGCACAATCGCATCAATCACTGGCGACCTGTGAAGCTCGGCTCCAGCTGTGCAGAGCCCTGCATTCCTGGAGGTGTTCAGACTTGATCGTTCGCAGGCGGGACGGGGAGTGTGTCGTCCCTCCGCAGCGCAAAGAGCGAGACGCTTCCCGGCCTGCAGGGGCCTCTCCCCCAGTCTGCTTTACAGCCCTAAAGCAGAGAGTTGTCCATGTCGGGGAGACCGTTGGCCCTGCAGTCGGTCTGTTGTGATGTCTGCATCCCTCTGCCCTGTAAACTAATTTAGCTTTTAAATTAGCTTTTGTTTTCTTTTGTGTGGGAGTGCGCTGTATATATATGCTATATATTTAGCCCAAAACCGTTGATACATGTGTTTTTTTTATGCATTGTTATGATAAATCCCTTTTATTTCTTATCTCAACAGAGACCTGAGCAGAAATCAGATCTCGTCTGTTCACAAGGATGCGTTCATCTCCCTGGCAGCTTTAACTAACCTGTGAGTAGACTTGCTATCGCATCATGTGATTCCTGTACATGCGTGTCTCGGTATCCGTTCATTGTGTGTGTGATATTATTATATACATTTTCTGTAGTGGAATGAGGAGTGTTGAGTGGCCAGGAATGTTTAAATGTCCACCTATAGAAATGACGGCGCGATACTGTTGTAGAACAGTTACGGTTTATCCTGAAAGCACGACTCTAACACCGGTGTCTTGTGTGTCTGTTTCAGGGACTTGAGTCTGAACGCGCTGAGCTCCGTGCCGACCGCGGGCCTCAACGGGCTGAACCAGCTGAAACTGGCGGGCAACCCGGCCATGAAAGGATCTCTATTGGCCAAAGACCTCCAGAAACTCAGGTAGAGGAGCCGGGCCTCTGAGGTCGGACACGGCTGATGTTATCTTTGGAATGGTGCCTGGGATGTACGAGGCACTGCGATTTCCAACTGAGACGCCTTGTGTGCCGTCCATTTTTCTAGGGGTTAAGATTTCATTTCCTCTGCCATCTTTCCTGCTGTTTTGAATGGGTCTTCTCTGCTAGCTACGCCAGTCTCCGGTCTGCTTATTCCTCCTCCAGTACAGTACAGTGCTTGCCTGTATCGGCCCGCTGGAGCGATTCCCCTTCGCATACAGGCAGTGTGTGTGAGGAGCTGGCGGCCGCGACCGAGGGGCTGCTGTTTATAATCGGCCGCTCAGCTGCAGCGTCTGCGCCCCGTGGTTAGTTTACTCGCTTTCGTGGATAGCTGTCAAGTGTTTATAAAGTAGCGTTCCCTCACATCAACAAAGGAGTGATTGATGTAGTCAGCCAGGGGTTGGAACGAGCCCATGATACGAAACATCTGTCGAGTCCCTTCACGTCGCACAGAGCACGGCGGCCCAGGAGAGGAAATACAGGCTCTTTGTGTGTCCGGGGTGATACGCATAAGTACTGCTTATACTGGGCTTGGTGGGATAAAAAGGCACATTGTGTGATGCTGGTTACTGGTTTTCGTTCTCGTATTGGTGGCTTGTGTTATGCTGTGTCGTGGAATTGGCTACAATTAAAGAAAGATTGAAACCAGCGGATAAAGGAAGTCATCTTCTCACGATATACGATTTCTGAGACAGATGATCAGCTGGATAATGATAATATACATTATGTAGTAATAGTTTAATTTACAATAAATACAGTCTGACAATCTTCCCAACAAACCAAGCAGCAGAATGATGCGTCCCATAGATCTGCTTTATTAAACAATTCAGTCCGAGATGTTTTGGCAGCCGAACCACGCGGCTCCTCAGTGGTCCGGTTGTGTTGTGATGGGTACGGCAACTGGCACAGCCGCAGAGAAAGACAAATCAGATGAGCAGCCGAGCCTTCAAACCGAACACCCGGCTGCACCGAGTGATTTTAATAACTGCAGCGGACAGCAAATGTGGCAAAGAGAGAGAGAGAGTCTGTCAGCAACTGAAAGAGAGTCACACGGTGTGCAGTTTTCCACAGCACAGTGAGAAAGACACTCAATCAGCCCCTATACTGGCCTGTTGGGAGATTTGTTTTGTTATGAGTATTGCGGTTTGCCGAAAATTAAAATTAGTTTAATCCTTCAAGAAGGACTAATGGGCCCCAATAAACAAAACAAAAATTATATTGTACGTTGTCTCTATAAGCTAACAGTTTGTTCTTTGCGGTCTCGTGTCTCCAGGACTCTGTCCGTGCCGTATGCGTACCAATGCTGTGCTTTCGGTGGCTGCGATGCTTATGTAAATCCCAAAGCGGAAGATGACAACGCACAAGATGCAAGTCTGAAGAAATCCGGTGAGTTTTACCTTTCGTTTTGCAGTTCAGGTTTTGCTCTAGTGCTGCACTGTGTCGGGGCCCCCCGTGGGTGTCTGACATCCCTGGGAAAGGAGGGACTGTGCCACCGCTGCACATTGTTTATTTATTGTCCTTGGTTTGTGCGATAGGCGGTGAGAACAAGAACACGCCGGAAGAGGAGGAGGGCGAACGAGTGCGGCTGGCGGTGCACTGCTCCCCTGCGCCAGGTGAGACACATTCACGCTCTGTGCCGGAGTTACTGAGGAGACCTGAAGAGTCCAGTGTGTGAATATTCTCTCCCTCCCTTTCTCTCTCTCTCCCTCTCCCTCTCTCTCTCTAGGTGCCTTCAAGCCCTGTGAGCACTTGCTGGGCAGCTGGATGATCCGCCTGACTGTGTGGTTCATCTGCCTGGTGGCCCTGTTCTTCAACATGCTGGTCCTGGTGACCACCTTCTCCTCCTCCTCCTCCCCGTCCTGCTCTTCATCCTCCTGTGGGGGGGGCGTCCTGTCTCCCGCCAAGCTGCTGGTCGGGCTCATCGCCGCTGCCAATCTGCTGATGGGTGTCTACACCGGCATGCTGAGCGTGCTGGACGCCGCCTCCTGGGGGCGCTTTGCAGAGTTTGGGGTGTGGTGGGAGACGGGGCCGGGCTGCCGGGCCACGGGCTTCCTGGCCATTTTCTCCTCAGAGGCGTCCATCCTCTTCCTCACGCTGGCCGCGGTGGAGCGCAGCATCTCGGTGCGAGACCTCCTGAGGAAGGGCAAGAGCCGGCGTCGCGGGCGGTTCCAGTGGGCGGCCGCGACACTGGGGGCGCTGGCCACCGTAGCGGCCTGCCTGCCTCTCTTCCACGTGGGCGAGTTCTCCTCCTCGCCGCTCTGCCTGCCCTTCCCCACCGGGGAGACGCCCTCGCTGGGCTTCACCGTCACCCTGGTCCTGGTGAACTCGATGGCCTACCTGCTGATGGCGGTGGTCTACACCCAGCTGTACTGCAGCCTGGAGAAGGCGGACCTGGCGGAGTCCAGTGTGCAATCCAGCATGGTCAAGCACGTGGCCTGGCTAATCTTCACCAACTGCATCTTCTTCTGCCCGGTGGCCTTCTTCTCCTTCGCGCCTCTCATCACCGCCATCTCCATCAGCCCGGAGATCATGAAGTCGGTGACCCTCATCTTCTTCCCGCTGCCCGCCTGCCTCAACCCCGTGCTCTACATCTTCTTCAACCCGCAGTTCAAGGACGACTGGCGCCGGCTGCGGCTCCGGCGGGGCTGGAGGGACAACAAGGCGGCGGCCCGGTCCACGGGGGCCGCGGCCGGCGGGGACCAGAGCGGCTGCCCCGGGTCGGACTTCTACTACGACTGCGGCGTGTATTCGCAGCTGCAGGGCAACCTGGCGGTGTGCGACTGCTGCGAGTCCTTCCTGCTCTCCAAGCGGGCGCCCTGTAAACATTTGGTTAAGTCTCACAGCTGCCCGGCGCTGGCCGCGGTGCCCTGCCCGAGGGCGGAGGGGTACTGGTCGGACTGTGGCACGCCGTCCGCCCAGTCAGAGTACGCGGACGAGGGGGACTCCTTCGTGTCCGACAGCTCGGACCAGGTCCAGGCCTGCGGACGGGCCTGCTTCTACCAGAGCCGCGGTCTGCCCCTGGTCCACTACTCCTACAATATCCCCCGGAGCAAAGACTAGCCCGCGCTCGGGGCAGAACACTCTGACCTTTGTTTGTGTTTGTTTTACGATGTTTTGTTTCTTTTCTTTTTCGTGTGGCCGATTTAAACCGTGAAACACTATGAAACGCGTATAGGATCCTTATACGCTGGCATTCAGGAAGCACTTTTCTAAGTATCACTGTGGGACTTGCCTGTTAAGAAGGGAATTTGGCAATACACCTTACTCTTTGAGCCATGAATCGCTGTGCAACACATTAAGGTGCCCGTTTTATTGGAGTTTTTATTTTTACGTTCGTTTGTTTGTTTGTTGGTGAGTTTCGGATTCTGGATAATCACACCGTTTGTTATGAAAAGAAAGAAAGAACCTTGGCTGTAATCTGCTTTTCTGCTTTCTGATTTAGGGGAATTTCTCGATGTGTTGAATGAAAACTGTTGCCTTATCACATTTTATACCAGCGTTGGGATGTAGAGACATTGAACACTTTTTCTTACGAGAAATCATGGACGGGATCTTTCGTTTGAGGAAAACTGGGTACCTGTTAATCTCCAAAAGACTGCTGTGTGGAACAGAAAGACAACTGTATAAATATAAATGTTATGTGTATATTTACAGTACTGTTGTAATGTAGCAGTCAAGATTCAATCAGGATTTGTCCACAATGAGAATGTAATCTGTGTAAAGTTAAATTGCATATCAAGATTCAGGGAAAAAAAGAAACTTCCACGTTGTAAATTTACGTCTCAGTTGCCTCTGAAATCCAGATTGTTTGTCCGTGATGGTACACATGCGTGTTGAGGGGAATGAGACAATTTCCTTCACGGAAAGCACGTCATCTCACATTCTCATTTCTATCTGTGCTCCAACTGATTAAACCAAAACGACTATTAGGCAAATCATTTAATTTGTACATTCCTGTCATCGCACATGGAATTTTCCATTCCTCTCCAGATCGGAGACTCGCGTTCGTCTCAGTGACATTCATGGGCCATTTTTATGAAGAATTGAGCACCAAAGTTTAACTTGAAATATTCTGTGTCGATTGACAATCAGTTGTGTGTGTTAATTGTTAGAAAGCTCTTTACGCCAGTCACTCTCCAGGTCATATTGATATTTTGTGGAGGATTTTGGTGCAAAATACTGCATAGATCTGGTCCGTTTCCATACCTGAAATAAATCATAAATCGTAAATAAATCACCTCACATTTCACCTGTTTCTGTGCTTGACATGTCATGTAACACGGGGCGTGTTTTGTTGATGATGATTTTTTTTACAACGAGAAAACAAAGAAACAAGTTACCTAAAAAGTGATGGTATTTTTACACTTGACCGTTTGCCTTGCTGTTGTGCCAAAAGAGCCTTCTACCCCCCCACACCCTCACCCGTCGGCAAAGGACCTCCGAGCTTCTGTGCAGTCGCTTACAAGATTAAGTGCTTGTGGTTCGAGTGCGTCTGTGTCTGTGCGTGTGTGTGCGCGTCTGTGCAGGGCGGTGCCGCTCGGGCCAAAAAATGCAGGTTAGTCATAATTTATATGTTAGCGTCAGTATGGGTGTACATGTCTGTGTTTGTGTGTGTGTGTGTATACGTGTGCTTGTGTGTGGTCATGTTTGCATTCTTATGATTGTCATTGTACAGCTGCAGTGTGATTGGTGCCGAATCCAGAGCCGGTTTGTGTTTGGGAAAGGGGACCACTTTGCCGACACGCGTGTGGAGGTGGCCGTCGTGTGAACACAGGCTGCCACTACCCCCAGTCTCAGGCGAGTCTCAAGAAGCTTTGGCCAGCAGAGAGCCCACTGAACGGATCTTCCTGGTTGTGTGTGTCTTTCATCCTTTCTCCCATCCGCCACTTTGTGCGTCTTAGACAAATGGCATTACCTGGTGGCCCGTGTGGCTGCAGTTAAAATGTTCTCAGCTTATTCGTATTTATTTTCTTTCTCTTCCATCAAAGTCCAAAGCGTCCTGTACTTTATTCACATGCTAGAATAAGTCCCCTCACCGTCAGCTGCAGTGGTTTGGGCCTAGTTTGCGCCACACAACTCTCTGAGGGCGTCTGTCATCGAGAGAGGTGACAGTGCTGTTGTTTGCACTGTGGCTCACGTTTTCCATCACTCAGCAGACCTTTCAAGGATTTCCAAAGCTCTCACACTGCCTTCACCGCACCGCTCGCCACATTCCTCGTCAACACGGCAAAGCCAAAAATAGTACACAAAGTACACCGATACTGACACTCAATGACTTTCGCTATGAAACTAAGCCAACTGTTTTCTACCACAGATGTTAAGGTGTGAATTGTATATAATGTGCATAAGATAAAATTCCTAATTTTCTTTTTTATTTTGAGTGTGTGTGTGTGTGCATGTGTGTGTGTGTGTGTATGTGGTAAATAATTTGATACAAACAGGATGATGATAATTATGGGATACATTGTTCAATAGTGGACGCTACCTCCTTTAACTGTAGTGGCTGCCAGTATACAGATGTGAGAAATTGTGGTTTTTATATCGATGTTTTGTTCGCTTTGTAAATACATGCCTGGTTGTACATTGTCACTGAATAAAACTCTGATCGTTGTATATTAAAGAGAAAGAACATCTAGTTTATACTAATTGTGGGAGGGATTTATGTACTGTATACTGTAATTTTGTAAACCAAACCATTCATATAAAATTTTCTTTTAAAGTCTTAACTGTGTGTGTTCACTGCATTGTGTATTATATTTAACCTGAGAAGGTTTAACAGGAGACGTTTGTTCTGTAACTGTTATGGGTTACGGTGGAGTTTTATAAATAAACAGATTCGTGTCTGTCGGTGACACAGGTTTTAATCAGGTGGTGGTTGTATACAAGTGTCTGTCTCGCATTGTCTAGCATTGCACGTCCACTGGCTGTTTCCTGCCGGAGTCCAACCCTGTTTAATTCCCTTAGTTTTTTTTATTTTGTTTAGTCATCAGGATCTAAGCCTGACTGATGTTCTTCAAGCCACTGCCCAGCTGTTTCGCATCCTCCTCTCCACCGCTCCGATGTTTAATCCGAGCCACTGCCGTCGCCTTCGCATGTCAAAACATCTGCACTTGCTACCCATCCGCCTGCTAACATGTGTCGCTGGGCCGCCACGGTCCCTGGTTTTGTCGGTGTGGGGAGCCTGCGTCTCAGCTCCTCTCTTTTACGATTTAAAAACGCAGAGTGGTCTTCTCCCAGACGCGGAGAGCAGTTGGAGAGCCAGCCTCCGTGGTTAGCCAGGGATTACTGTCAGTCGTAACCCAGTCATTTGTGATGTTTACACAGGCCTTGCCCCTCTGCTGCAGTTTGCTCATTTAGGAGGAATGTTGCACTGGGCTCGACTCATGGGAAGCCGTCCAATTTCCCTGCGCTGCAGCTCTCCCAGGCAAAGCCACTGGAACCTCAGAGAAATCTGCAAGCTTTTCACAAAACAGAAATACGTTCATGATTGTTGTGATTGTTATTATTATTAGTAGTAGTAGTGTAACTTAGGTTTGTATTTATTAAATAAAAATGGCCTACACTATGGCAGCAAACTCACAACAAGTGCTTTATAAACTAATAAACTAAAGCATACTTACTGTGTACTTAACTGTACTTACAGTGTGTTGGTTAGTAGTTGTGAGAGTAGTGTCTGTGCATTACAATCTGATCGATTGTCGAGGAAAAATCCCTTGTGCACAATCATACTCCTGTACTTTCTAATGCTTTAGAACTGAAGCTGATATGTGTTCAATATGGATGTGTGTTGAGTCTCTGTCGTGTTTTAGGAAGGGTGACTTCTGTACAGCGTGGTGGGAAAGCCTAAAGCAGGTCCTGAAGGCCACTGGTACTTAGTGTGTGATGCTCCTCAAACAGTCACTCCTTAGAGACATGCAATAGACCTGGTCCAGGTGTTAACAATGGCTACAACTCAGCACCGTGGTCCAGAACGCGTGGCTGGTGTAACTCTGGTACGATGGAGGTTTTCAGCGTTGCATTGAGCCATCCACTGCGTTGGTGTCCAGAGTGCTTTCTGTTCCTTTATCTTTATTAAACTGATTCTTTAGAAGCGAATTAACAGAGTCTTCTGAGTAGTATTACAGGCCTCAGACCTTCAGTAACTTGAACATGAAGGTACTGCTATTATTTACAGCTACTAACCTATGTACTTTTACACACTGCAGTGCGTACGACTCCTAACCCAATATAACGCCTCCACCTCGAGTACAAACCCTCACTGATATGATCCTGCACAATAGCATAACAATGATATGCATCCAGTAATATTATATCAGAGGACTGTCACGAGCAGACAGAGTATCTTCAGACACTTTACTTTCTATTTCATATTGTGGCGCTGCAGTTAAATGTCAATACAGACATTACAGTGCAGACAAATACTAGTTACTAGAAACCTATTAGTACTAATAGGTTACTAATAGACAGGTAGAGAATATAAAGTGCACAATACACCTTCTCTACCATATATTTCTAACCAAGATATCGCTGCTCTAGAGGCAGTTCAGAGGAGAGCAACCAGACTTATTCCAGGTCTGAAGGGAATGTCCTACTGAGAGACTGAGGACCTGAACCTTTTCACCCTGGAACAGAGGAGACTACGTGGGGACTTGATCCAAGTCTTCAAAATCATGAAAGGCATCGACCACATCAAACCAGAGGAGCTTTTCCAGATCAGCAGGGACACACACACCCGGGACACAAATGGAAATTGGGCTTCAAGACATTCAAGACAGAAAACAGGAGACACTTCTTCACACAGAGAGTCACAATCTGAACAAACTCCCCAGCGATGTGGCTGAAGAGACAATTTGGGAAAATTCAAAAACAGACTGGATAGGATCCTTGATCACTTAGTTATTAATGCAAACGAGCACGATGGGGCGAATGGGCTCCTCTCGTCTGGACACTCTCTGATGTTCTAACACACTTTACTGTATTTAAACCTCACAGTGAGTAGAGTCTGTAGACACGGTGCTTATTGTGGCACCGCTCAGCCCGGTCCTCAGCGCTGTAAGACTGGAGATGAATCCAGTGTTGCCAGGTCCTCTATATAATTTCCCCCCAGTCTGGTCCTAAAAATACCCCAAATCACATATTTCTCCCACAAAAACTGCAACAAACTGAGGGCGCAGGGCTGCTGGTGAAGTGAGTTCCGGGAGGGGTTGGGAAATCAACTTTACCAAACCCCTAAATCCACCCCAGGTTCAAAAAATCATCCCCCACAGTCGTCCCGCACAGTTGCCCCGCACAGTTGCCCGCACAGTTGCCCCGCACAGTTGCCCGCACAGGCCCCGCACAGTTGCCCCGCACAGTTGCCCCGCACAGTCGTCCCGCACAGTTGCCCCGCACAGTTGCCCGCACAGTTGCCCCGCACAGTTGCCCCGCACAGTTGCCCGCACAGGCCCCGCACAGTTGCCCACACAGGCCCCGCACAGTTGCCCTGCACAGTTGCCCCGCACAGTTGCCCACACAGGCCCCGCACAGTTCACCCGCACAGGCCCCGCACAGTTGCCCCGCACAGTTGCCCTGCACAGTTGCCCCGCACAGGCCCCGCACAGTTGCCCCGCACAGTTGCCCCGCACAGGCCCCGCACAGTTGCCCCGCACAGTTGCCCGCACAGGCCCCGCACAGTTGCCCCGCATAGTTGCCCGCACAGTTGCCCGCACAGTTGCCCACACAGGCCCCGCACAGTTGCCCCGCACAGTTGCCCCGCACAGTTGCCCTGCACAGTTGCCCCGCACAGGCCCCGCACAGTTGCCCCGCACAGTTGCCCCGCACAGGCCCCGCACAGTTGCCCCGCACAGTTGCCCGCACAGGCCCCGCACAGTTGCCCACACAGGCCCCGCACAGTTGCCCCGCATAGTTGCCCGCACAGTTGCCCGCACAGTTGCCCACACAGGCCCCGCACAGCTGCCCCACACAGGCCCCGCACAGTTGCCCGCACAGTTGCCCACACAGGCCCCGCACAGTTGCCCCGCACAGTTGCCCGCACAGTTGCCCACACAGGCCCCGCACAGTTGCCCGCACAGTTGCCCACACAGGCCCCGCACAGTTGCCCGCACAGTTGCCCCGCACAGTTGCCCGCACAGTTGCCCACACAGGCCCCGCACAGTTGCCCCGCACAGTTGCCCACACAGGCCCCGCACAGTTGCCCACACAGGCCCCGCACAGTTGCCCCGCACAGTTGCACACACAGTTGCCCGCACAGTTGCCCCGCACAGTTGCCCGCACAGTTGCCCGCACAGTTGCCCGCACAGTTGCCCACACAGGCCCCGCACAGTTGCCCCGCACAGTTGCCCACACAGGCCCCGCACAGTTGCCCCGCATAGTTGCCCGCACAGTTGCCCGCACAGTTGCCCACACAGGCCCCGCACAGTTGCCCCGCATAGTTGCCCGCACAGTTGCCCGCACAGTTGCCCACACAGGCCCCGGGGACACAAATGGAAATTGGGCTTCAAGGCATTGAAAACAGAAAACAGGAGACATTTCTTCACACAGAGAGTCACAATCTGAACAAACTCCCCAGCGATGTGGCTGAAGAGACAATTTGGGAAAATTCAAAAACAGACTGGATAGGATCCTTGATCACTTAGTTATTAATGCAAACGAGCACGATGGGGCGAATGGGCTCCTCTCGTCTGGACACTCTCTGATGTTCTAACACACTTTACTGTATTTAAACCTCACAGTGAGTAGAGTCTGTAGACACGGTGCTTATTGTGGCACCGCTCAGCCCGGTCCTCAGCGCTGTAAGACTGGAGATGAATCCAGTGTTGCCAGGTCCTCTATATAATTTCCCCCCAGTCTGGTCCTAAAAATACCCCAAATCACATATTTCTCCCACAAAAACTGCAACAAACTGAGGGCGCAGGGCTGCTGGTGAAGTGAGTTCCGGGAGGGGTTGGGAAATCAACTTTACCAAACCCCTAAATCCACCCCAGGTTCAAAAAATCATCCCCCACAGTCGTCCCGCACAGTTGCCCCGCACAGTTGCCCGCACAGTTGCCCCGCACAGTTGCCCGCACAGGCCCCGCACAGTTGCCCCGCACAGTTGCCCCGCACAGTCGTCCCGCACAGTTGCCCCGCACAGTTGCCCGCACAGTTGCCCCGCACAGTTGCCCCGCACAGTTGCCCGCACAGGCCCCGCACAGTTGCCCACACAGGCCCCGCACAGTTGCCCTGCACAGTTGCCCCGCACAGTTGCCCACACAGGCCCCGCACAGTTCACCCGCACAGGCCCCGCACAGTTGCCCCGCACAGTTGCCCTGCACAGTTGCCCCGCACAGGCCCCGCACAGTTGCCCCGCACAGTTGCCCCGCACAGGCCCCGCACAGTTGCCCCGCACAGTTGCCCGCACAGTTGCCCGCACAGTTGCCCCGCATAGTTGCCCGCACAGTTGCCCGCACAGTTGCCCACACAGGCCCCGCACAGTTGCCCCGCACAGTTGCCCCGCACAGTTGCCCTGCACAGTTGCCCCGCACAGGCCCCGCACAGTTGCCCCGCACAGTTGCCCCGCACAGGCCCCGCACAGTTGCCCCGCACAGTTGCCCGCACAGGCCCCGCACAGTTGCCCACACAGGCCCCGCACAGTTGCCCCGCATAGTTGCCCGCACAGTTGCCCGCACAGTTGCCCACACAGGCCCCGCACAGCTGCCCCACACAGGCCCCGCACAGTTGCCCGCACAGTTGCCCACACAGGCCCCGCACAGTTGCCCCGCACAGTTGCCCGCACAGTTGCCCACACAGGCCCCGCACAGTTGCCCGCACAGTTGCCCACACAGTTGCCCCGCACAGTTGCCCGCACAGTTGCCCACACAGGCCCCGCACAGTTGCCCCGCACAGTTGCCCCGCACAGTTGCACACCCAGTTGCCGCACAGTTGCCCCGCACAGTTGCCCCGCACAGTTGCCCACACAGGCCCCGCACAGTTGCCCGCACAGTTGCCCCGCACAGTTGCCCGCACAGTTGCCCACACAGGCCCCGCACAGTTGCCCCGCACAGTTGCCCACACAGGCCCCGCACAGTTGCCCACACAGGCCCCGCACAGTTGCCCCGCATAGTTGCCCGCACAGTTGCCCGCACAGTTGCCCACACAGGCCCCGCACAGTTGCCCACACAGGCCCCGCACAGTTGCCCCGCATAGTTGCCCGCACAGTTGCCCACACAGGCCCCGCACAGTTGCCCCGCACAGGCCCCGCACAGTTGCCCCGCACAGTTGCCCACACAGGCCCCGCACAGTTGCCCCGCACAGTTGCCCACACAGGCCCCGCACAGTTGCCCGCACAGTTGCCCGCACAGTTGCCCACACAGGCCCCGCACAGTTGCCCACACAGGCCCCGCACAGTTGCCCCGCACAGTTGCACACACAGTTGCCCGCACAGTTGCCCCGCACAGTTGCCCGCACAGTTGCCCGCACAGTTGCCCGCACAGGCCCCGCACAGTTGCCCCGCACAGTTGCCCACACAGGCCCCGCACAGTTGCCCCGCATAGTTGCCCGCACAGTTGCCCGCACAGTTGCCCACACAGGCCCCGCACAGTTGCCCACACAGGCCCCGCACAGTTGCCCACACAGGCCCCGCACAGTTGCCCCGCATAGTTGCCCGCACAGTTGCCCGCACAGTTGCCCACACAGGCCCCGCACAGTTGCCCCGCACAGTTGCCCCGCACAGTTGCACACCCAGTTGCCGCACAGTTGCCCCGCACAGTTGCCCCGCACAGTTGCCCACACAGGCCCCGCACAGTTGCCCGCACAGTTGCCCCGCACAGTTGCCCGCACAGTTGCCCACACAGGCCCCGCACAGTTGCCCCGCACAGTTGCCCACACAGGCCCCGCACAGTTGCCCACACAGGCCCCGCACAGTTGCCCCGCATAGTTGCCCGCACAGTTGCCCGCACAGTTGCCCACACAGGCCCCGCACAGTTGCCCACACAGGCCCCGCACAGTTGCCCCGCATAGTTGCCCGCACAGTTGCCCGCACAGTTGCCCACACAGGCCCCGCACAGTTGCCCACACAGGCCCCGCACAGTTGCCCCGCATAGTTGCCCGCACAGTTGCCCACACAGGCCCCGCACAGTTGCCCCGCACAGTTGCCCCGCACAGTTGCCCACACAGGCCCCGCACAGTTGCCCACACAGGCCCCGCACAGTTGCCCGCACAGTTGCCCGCACAGTTGCCCACACAGGCCCCGCACAGTTGCCCCGCACAGTTGCCCACACAGGCCCCGCACAGTTGCCCCGCATAGTTGCCCGCACAGTTGCCCGCACAGTTGCCCACACAGGCCCCGCACAGTTGCCCACACAGGCCCCGCACAGTTGCCCCGCATAGTTGCCCACACAGTTGCCCACACAGGCCCCGCACAGTTGCCCCGCACAGTTGCCCCGCACAGTTGCCCCGCACAGTTGCCCACACAGGCCCCGCACAGTTGCCCGCACAGTTGCCCCGCACAGTTGCCCGCACAGTTGCCCACACAGGCCCCGCACAGTTGCCCCGCACAGTTGCCCACACAGGCCCCGCACAGTTGCCCACACAGGCCCCGCACAGTTGCCCCGCATAGTTGCCCGCACAGTTGCCCACACAGGCCCCGCACAGTTGCCCCGCACAGTTGCCCCGCACAGTTGCACACACAGTTGCCGCACAGTTGCCCCGCACAGTTGCCCACACAGGCCCCGCACATTTGCCCGCACAGTTGCCCGCACAGTTGCCCACACAGGCCCCGCACAGTTGCCCACACAGGCCCCGCACAGTTGCCCCGCACAGTTGCCCCGCACAGTTGCCCACACAGGCCCCGCACAGTTGCCCACACAGGCCCCGCACAGTTGCCCCGCACAGTTGCACACACAGTTGCCCGCACAGTTGCCCTGCACAGTTGCCCACACAGGCCCCGCACAGTTGCCCGCACAGTTGCCCGCACAGTTGCCCACACAGGCCCCGCACAGTTGCCCCGCACAGTTGCCCACACAGGCCCCGCACAGTTGCCCCGCATAGTTGCCCGCACAGTTGCCCGCACAGTTGCCCACACAGGCCCCGCACAGTTGCCCCGCATAGTTGCCCGCACAGTTGCCCGCACAGTTGCCCACACAGGCCCCGCACAGTTGCCCCGCACAGTTGCCCCGCACAGTTGCACACACAGTTGCCGCACAGTTGCCCCGCACAGTTGCCCACACAGGCCCCGCACAGTTGCCCGCACAGTTGCCCCGCACAGTTGCCCGCACAGTTGCCCACACAGGCCCCGCACAGTTGCCCCGCACAGTTGCCCACACAGGCCCCGCACAGTTGCCCACACAGGCCCCGCACAGTTGCCCCGCATAGTTGCCCGCACAGTTGCCCGCACAGTTGCCCACACAGGCCCCGCACAGTTGCCCCGCACAGTTGCCCACACAGGCCCCGCACAGTTGCCCCGCATAGTTGCCCGCACAGTTGCCCGCACAGTTGCCCACACAGGCCCCGCACAGTTGCCCACACAGGCCCCGCACAGTTGCCCCGCATAGTTGCCCGCACAGTTGCCCGCACAGTTGCCCACACAGGCCCCGCACAGTTGCCCCGCACAGTTGCCCTGCACAGTTGCACACACAGTTGCCGCACAGTTGCCCCGCACAGTTGCCCACACAGGCCCCGCACAGTTGCCCGCACAGTTGCCCACACAGGCCCCGCACAGTTGCCCCGCACAGTTGCCCACACAGGCCCCGCACAGTTGCCCACACAGGCCCCGCACAGTTGCCCCGCATAGTTGCCCGCACAGTTGCCCGCACAGTTGCCCACACAGGCCCCGCACAGTTGCCCACACAGGCCCCGCACAGTTGCCCCGCATAGTTGCCCGCACAGTTGCCCACACAGGCCCCGCACAGTTGCCCCGCACAGTTGCCCCGCACAGTTGCACACACAGTTGCCGCACAGTTGCCCCGCACAGTTGCCCACACAGGCCCCGCACAGTTGCCCGCACAGTTGCCCCGCACAGTTGCCCGCACAGTTGCCCACACAGGCCCCGCACAGTTGCCCCGCACAGTTGCCCACACAGGCCCCGCACAGTTGCCCCGCACAGTTGCCCCGCACAGTTGCCCACACAGGCCCCACACAGTTGCCCCGCACAGTTGCCCCGCACAGTTGCCCACACAGGCCCCGCACAGTTGCCCCGCACAGTTGCCCACACAGGCCCCGCACAGTTGCCCCGCACAGTTGCCCACACAGGCCCCGCACAGTTGCCCCGCACAGTTGCCCACACAGGCCCCGCACAGTTGCCCCGCACAGTTGCCCACACAGGCCCCGCACAGTTGCCCCGCACAGTTGCCCACACAGGCCCCACACAGTTGCCCCGCACAGTTGCCCCGCACAGTTGCCCACACAGGCCCCGCACAGTTGCCCCGCACAGTTGCCCACACAGGCCCCGCACAGTTGCCCCGCACAGTTGCCCACACAGGCCCCGCACAGTTGCCCCGCACAGTTGCCCACACAGGCCCCGCACAGTTGCCCCGCACAGTTGCCCGCACAGTTGCCCACACAGGCCCCGCACAGTTGCCCCGCACAGTTGCCCCGCACAGTTGCCCGCACAGGGAGCGGAGAGGCGCCGCAAAGGCAGTTAGAACACAGGCGTCCCGCGTTGCCATGCCTACGACGCAGCGTCACGGCGTCGCTTCTGATTGGTCGGAGGCCAGCGACCGCGGACGCAGCGCGGTGCCCGACGGGAAGGCGTCGCGCCGACACGTTCAAACGGCTGTCGCAGGAAGAGCCGCTCAGGTAAGAGCAGCCGCGGTGTGTTTACACAAATTAACACGGACTCTTAATTAAACTAACCCAGCTGCCTTCCTAAAGCGCTAGAGAATAAGACTGTCAACATGCGCTGTCAGATGCGTCTCCGGGCGGGATTTCCGCGTTTAACGTTGGTGCGAGTTGTTGTGGTTATTTATGTGTTAATTACAAGGTTTGATCCCCAGTCAGTGATAAAACCATTGAAACTACATGCGGGTGATTTCACGCGTGTCCGTGTTGTGCCTGCAGTGTCACACAGAGCTGTATTGACGCCTCCATCAGTTTAATAACATGTTTAATTAAACAGCCCGCTGAGATCATCATCATCATCATCACTCGCCAGTATGTCTGTTACAGTGAAAACACGGGGCTGTGTGGTTGACATGTACTTATTGTAAACTCGGCGCTGTGCTTTTGTACTGTTTGTGTATTTTTCTACGAATGAGTCTCCGAGAACAAAGGCATCAGATAATGTGAGTAAACGCAGCCTGCGTGTCTGCTGTGTCTTCCTCTCCTCCTTCATGTAGACCCTGTACTGAACAGGTAAGAGCGGTGGTGTTATAATGCTCTGAACCCCATTAGCGCTGCAGTCTGCTCTATGTAGGTCAGTGCAGTCTTAGTGTTGCACAGCCCTGGTCTCAGACTGGGAGTTAAGGGATAAGCGAGGCGCTCAGAGTCGACTTGTTGTTCATTCATTACTGCCAGGGAGTTGGGAGGGCACACGGGATGCACATGCAATTGATTGATTGGTTTTGCTTTTGTCTTGTCCAGTCCTAAAGGACCACCATGTCTGGCACCCCAGCCGCCCGCTGCTCGTTCTCCAGGTCCGACGCCTCCAGTTCCACTCCTTACAAGAGCCGCCCGCAGCGGGACGGGCCGCCGGGGCAGAGGGGCTGGGAGGAGGAATCCGCCGGGGACTCCACGTCCTCCCTGCTGTCCCCCATCTACCACGACAGCTTCGAGAGCGAGTCCGAGGACCAGCCGGAGCCCGAGGAGAGAGGGGCCCCCACCCCGGCTCGTGGTGAGGAAATGGGGACCCCTGACCGGTGCGTCTTTCTGCTCGTTCAGTTTCTGTGCTGTACTTAAGGTTTAAGATAATGAAGACTAGACTGTGTCTCTTTCCATTACAATGTTGTTATACTGAATTACTGTCCTACGTTATTGAATGCGTTCTTTCGCAGTTCACTACAGTGGGTTTCAGAGACATTTCTATCAATCGCATTAGTCTTGATATTCTTTTGGATGCCTCATACTTTGCTTTAAAGACAGCTTATCATGAGTCTGTGGTTTTTGTCATGAGTTTTCCTTTCCAAGATGGACTTTCTTAATCTATATATACTTATCGCTGACCTGCAGGGCTAGCAAATCTAAAACCAAGTCAGCCACCAACGTGGATCTGGAGAGATGTCCCTCGGCCGAGTTCAGCCTCAGCGCCTGGGAGGAGTGGGTCGTGCGGAAGGCCCGAGAGGAGCGTGCCGAGATGCAGAGGAAAGCGCTGAAGGTAGATCAGAGGAAAATAAATAATAAGAACTTGAGGGTTTTCTTTTGAGGAACTAAACTCCTCATTTGTTCCTTTGTTCTCACCGCCGAGAGCCACTTCCCCAGCTTCCCCTCCTTCCCTGCCCTTGCGCTGACGTGTGCTGTGCCTTTCTGCTCATCATCAGGAGCTGAGCCTGAAGCGAGAGAAGATGGAGCGAGAGAAGGTGGAGGAGAGGAAGAGGAGCGTGGCCGAGGGACGGATCCACGACTGGCTGCAGATGAAGAGGGAGCAGGTATGACCGGGGATGTGGGGACAGTGGACGTGCTGGGCCTCATCCTGCACTCCCCAGGGGTCAGTGTCCTCGCCAGCATAGCCCTGGATATCTCCATGGCCGTCGGCTCGGTTCAGCACTCGGCACCGGCCCGTCAGTCCTGCCAGGGCACAAAGGTGACGGACACTCCCGGAGAAGGGGGTCCATTTTTGTTCCTGTTGGGCACCTGTGTGGACTCGGCTCATTCTCAAGGCCTTAAGCTGGGCTCACACTACACGACTTCTACAATCCGACCCAATTTTGGGAACGGTGGGCGGCTCGCACTTAACGACCGCTTTTCACCCAATGTATGTCGTTTGCGTCGTGAAGCAGCGCACACTGCACGAGCGCTTAAGTACAGGGGGATGCACACTTCACGCCTGATCTGAAATCCTGTGTTGTGGGGAGCTCCGACACAGCATCTAAACTCCCACATCTCACAGAAACACGCATGATCCATCCAGAGGAAAAGTAAACCAACACGGACCCGGTCATTTATTTAAGTGCGGTAACTTGGGTCAGCCACGAGATCTGCAGTTTCCTCATTAAGATCAGTCTAAGCTCTTCTGACGGGAAAGAGTCGTTTTAGTGCAGTTCTGAATTCATATATATATAAAGCAGGGAATAATGGGTGGATTCATAATGCGTCGTGTAATGGGATCTGTGCTTTATCTGCAGGGATTAACACGGGCATTAGAGTGACAGGGTTGTGTTGCGCGGTGCGGAGATCAAATTGAAGCCCAGCATGTTCAGACACAGTTGACGCAGCTGAGCAGGTGCCCCATTTGGGATCTTATTTTAATTACAGCCTTCCATTACACAATAGTAATTTATGAGATTGCCAGATGCGTCTGTCTCCTCAAATCACTGTTTAGTTTAGGCGGTTAAAAACACAAATAACAGTCCACCATTCCTGCCGAGCGAGAACCTCTCCTCTCCTCCGGTCGCTGGTGCGTGACGCCCGTGCGCAGGCCGGGGGGTTATTTTTGGGTGTTTGGTTGCTATGTCCGGGGTCTCTATCAACAGAGCTGCAGTCTGGGACGGGTCCAGCGTCGATGCAGAGCGGGTGAAGTCATTCCCAGCGATCCCGGGAGAGCCGCCTGGTCGTTTGTGCTGCGTTTGAGAATCAACCGGTCGTATCGGCTCTGATTTGTGTCACCTTAGGAATCAAAAGAGTGTTATTGAAAGAAAAAAAAACGTAGCTAAGCTCTCTCTGACTCAAAAGTCACAAATCATTGGCGTGGCAGAGTGACGAGTCAGACTTTCTTTACTAAGAGGATTCTAGTAAAAATATGAAAAAGAAAGAAAAGAAAAAAGACTGAGAACAGATTTAACCCTGATCTGTCAGTGTGTGAAAAATGTACGCAGCTTCGCCCCGAGGAGAGTTACCTGTTGCAACATATTAATTATAGCTTTGCAAGATGCCATTCATTCTCCTGGAGCCGCATAAAGTGTTTTAACAATACTCTGGCTCTGTGCCCAGGAATGTGTCCATCACTGCGATAATACCATTAATAATAATTATTATCTCTGTGGAAGCGCAGATCCCCCCCCTTCGATTCAGACCCTGCCTGGAATAGACTGTAAGTGTTCAACCTGACCTGTCACTGAAGCAGCCTGGGGACGAGGGTCTGTGTGTCTCTGTGTGTGTGTGTGTGAGTGTCTGTATGTCTCTCTGTGTGTGTGTGTGTGTCTCTCTCTCTCTCTCTGTCTCTCTCTCTCTCTCTGTCTCTCTCTCTGTGTCTGTGTGTGTAGAAACCTGCTCTCTACAAAAGGTGTGTGTACCCAAAGCATCCCCTGGGAGGCTGGGACCTCATTTGACTCTATGGCTTCAGGAACTGACTTCTGCAGTAACCCGTCTTTAGCTCGGGGTCAGTGTGTTGTAGTGCTGAACGAGGGGTTCACAGGAGGTCAGCTTTGAGCCGTGCAAAAACAAAAGAAAGCGGAGCGCGGCCGGGAGCATCGAACATCGAGCGCCTAGATCCGCGAGGGCTGCACCCTGTCCAGCGTGAGCGCAGAGAGCGTGATCTCATCTTCGCTGCGGAGATGAGAAGGACTATGCTCGGTTAGATTAGTACTTTAATGGGAGACCTCCAGGAAAGTTCAGCAGAAGGGGGAGGTTGAGGTGACGACTCGTTCTGTTACAGGAAAAAGTAGAAAAGGAAACGAAGCTGAGCAAGGAGATGGAGGAGATGGAAATCAGGGAGCAGAAGAGACGGGAGACCGAGGAGAAGGCACGGCAGAGATACAGGGAGTGGCTGAAGAGGAAGAAACGGGAGGAGGTGGAGAAGAAGCAGAAGGAACAGGTGAGGGGCAGCGGTATTCTTCCACAGCGAGAGAGAGGAGGAGTCCGACATTTTCGTTCAGTTTCTGAACTGGAGCAGAGTGGACTATGATTCCTGGTGGATTTCACTGTACCCTCTCTTTCTCCCTCTCTCTCTCTCTCTCTCGGCGGGCAGGAGGAGGCGTCCAGGCGAGAGGCAGAGCTGAGGGAGAGGAGGCAGAAGGCGCAGGAGAAGTTCAAGGAGTGGTTGAGAAACGCGAAGGAGAAGCCCCGCCCTGCCTCCAGCAGCTTTGGCTACTGCAACGGGAAGCTCACAGGTAGGCGTCCCACTGCTCCCCCCCCCTTCCGGCGGCCCCGACACCCGCAGAGTGAAGGACCTACAGGGTCGGTCTGACCAGCGCCTGTCAGCTCTGTGGGGGAGGGGGGGCAGTGAGCCACAGCTGGCTCCCATTAGGCTCTCCCCCCTGCACAGTGTCAGGGTGTCAGTGTAAACACGCTCTCGGTAAAAGCCCCTCCGTGAGCAGCAGCACGCTTCAGACGCTGTTCCTGCCCTGCGCTGACCCCTGACCTCCGCAGGCTGATCAGAACAGCTCCTCCACAGAGACGCGGCCGTTCTCTGTGTGAGAAGCCCTTTCTCCTGAGCGGGGTGGGTGGAACCGCCGTCATGAGGCAAGCTCTAGCAAGAGAGCTGAGGGAGGGAGGGAGGGAGGGAGGGAGGGAGGGAGAGGTCCAGACGGCCCGCGGGGACCCGAGTGAGGAACATCTCCAGGCCTGTTCGTATCAGATCTATTCATTGAGCCTCTCCCCGACCTCCGACCCCTGTGTCGTCGGAGCCGGGGACACCTGATGAGGAACAGGCACAGCACTTCCTCCTGTCGGACTCCTCTGCGTCGCTGCGCCGGGTGTGTCGCGCTGCTGTGGCGCTTCTCATTTAACCTGCCCTCCCCTGCCCTCACGCACATTGATTGATAACTCAATTAAGGCTCAATTAGGTCACTGACAGCTCTGGTAGAACACAGTACAGCAGGGCGGGCTCCTGTGTGCTCTGAGGCCCCGTGACCCCGGCGCCATTAATCCAGCCTCTCTGACCCCCGCAGGGTACTACGACGGCAGCTCCTACCCGGCCCCCAGCTTCGTCAACCCCATCCCCTGGAAGCCCATCCACAACCCCCCCCCAGAGGACCTACTGAAGAAGAACTGCGGCCGGAAGGCCAAGAGGCCAGCCAACCCCCTCCTGTACCGGCCCAGCCCATCCGTTGGCGTCCGGCCCAGAGACACGCTGACCGTGGCGTCCACCGCGCGGAGAGGGAGGTGACGGGGGGGCGCTCTTCTCAGGCGTCTCGCACTCCTCCTCCCAGGAGAACGACATTGTCCCGTGAATCGCTCTCGTGTGCTGCAGATGATTTTAGATATTTATTTTTCTTTTAGATTTGTACATATTTTGCTAATGATTTTTTGTAAATGATGGTTATTTTGTGTGATGCCACTCCTCCGTTCTCCTGGGACCCCACCGCCTCACGCCATCGAGTCCGTCTCCCCGTGAGTCCGTGTCTGAGGCCGTCGCGCACGTGTGAGACCTAGTGTTTGTTAGAATTAAACTAGACTGGAATCACGGATCTGCCTTGTTGTCTTTGTTTTTCTTTCGCTCTTCACACTGTCTGCAGAAGGAACCGGTCAGATGACGACGGGCAGCTCGAGGCTGGGCTTCGGTGGCGCCTCCGTTGTCCGCAGTCTCTCTCGTGTCGTGTCGTTCCTCGCATGCCTTTCCAAAAATACCGCACCACTCATCCATCTCGTTTCATGTAATTTATATATTGTGCTTCATAGCTGCGTTTTATGTCCCACAAATGTATGTTCGGACAATTTGTGTTAAAGCAGGGGCTCAATTCCTGGAGGGCCGTGTGTATGATGCTGGTTTTTATTCCAACAGAGTCCTTGATTACTTAATTTGTCTAATTATTCAATTTGATACATTTAAACAATATATTGTGAGGTATTTTACAATTGATGGTCTAAAAGTGCATTTGACTCAAGGTTTAGTATCTTATAAAATATCCTGGGCCTGGATAGGTGTTTAAATGTGTGTAGCTAATTAAAACATTAGACCAATGAAATCATCGAGGAATCTGTTGGAACGAAAACCAGCATCATACACACGGCCCCCCAGGGACTGAGATTGAGACCCCTGCGTCAAAGGCTCATTTGGAACGGAGTGACTATTCTGTGTGAACTCGTCATCCTCGCACCACAACACAAGAATGTCTTCTGTACCGCTTGCAGCTCGTGTGTCTGTGTGCGAGAGCTTCTCTGCCATGCACTCGTGTCCTGTTCCAGCCACGTACTGGCCGGTTCATTTTTCTGTCTCCTCGGCTATAATTAATGCGCAAGACGTCAATGGCGTTTTATGGGTCGTGTTCTGCCATCCGGCAAGGCTTGTCTCCTAATGACAGTGTGGCGAAGTCGGGCCCTGTTTATGGGCTGACGGCTGATTGCTATGTGCGCAGAATTGACTGGGAGGCAAATACCTACTGCCAGTTCGCTCAACCTGTTCTTCTGTCCAAGAAAAGAGAGAGAGGGAGAGGGAGAGAGAGAGAGAGACGTACAGAGCTTTGAAACCAGACAGCGACAAGAGCCGAGTTAAATTTAGGTCGACTGCTGTTCTTGGTTTACCCCGTGTGACAACTGGGTCACTGAGCTCTCGCTGCGGTCGTCTCGGACTGTGAGGAGCCGTGAGAATCCACAGGGCCCGGGAGTCTGAGGACAGTCGAGTGGTTGCCATTCTCACACACATGCTCTGTGAAACGGTTTGTCAGTGTCGGGCTGGGGTTCAGTTGAAAGGCCTGTGGTAGATGATTGGATGTGGCGGATGAGGTGCAGCCGTGCATGTTTGTTGGTTATCCGGTAATTGCCGGTGAGGACGGCCAGGCCTGTACAGAAAGTGTCCCACAGTTTCTGACGTAGTCTTTAATTCTATTTTGTAGTGAGATTAAGAGATTAGTGAGATTTTATTTCACTCGTTTTCAGACTGAAATTTGACAAGCCTCGAACTCCCCCTCCCCCCTGCTGCTATTTACCGCAGAAACTGCATCCGGCCCAGAAAACTGACCCTGTACTTTAGCAGTTACAAAGCGCCGGGTCATGTGACCGGCTCCCCGGCACGCACCCGTTTTCAGGCATTGTGTTCTCGTTTTATTTTCTTCCACGTCTTAAACTGTCGTTGGCGGCGCATCTAGCAATTATCGTCTGCCGCGAATTCTCGACTGGTTCACATGCCGGCCCCAGACGTCCAGACCGAGAGAGCTGGGGGCGCTGCGAGTCGTTTGCTTTTCAAACCCCCTTAGGTCAGTCCTCTTGAATAGGACTGTATTAGATAGTATTTTAAAAATGATCCCAGCGCTGCATCACCGTTGGCCCGTGCTGTTGTGCGTCAAGGTCTTTGCGAAGACAGTTTTCATTGTTCGGGGGTCAGTCGCACATTTCCACTTTAAGAAATAGTGCTTTAAGGATATTTCCCTGAACTGGAGGCCGGAGATGACCGGTCAGAACAGCCAATTGTTGATTAGTCTTAATTATTTTGAAATGCTTCTAAAACGTGATCATTTATTTACTTAATTTCTGTGCGGCAGTGATGGTGAGGGGGGATCAATCGCACTGTTGTGCCTCTAGTCGAGAGGAAACGCGCGCTGCTGTTTTCTCCGAGTCTGTCAGGCGCACAGCTGACCGCACTGGTTTACCAGGCGCTTTCACTATTTTCATCACTATAGGTTTCAGGGCAATTATGGCTGATTAATCCACTCACAGATGTGACATTTAAAGAGCCCATTAAAAAAAAAAAAAAAAAGAAAAGTTTTACTCAAACCATTTTCCGTCAGATTTAGGATTTTACAGCTTCGTGCCCGGTGGATATTTCTCCAAAGCATGTCGGTTTCGCAGAGCGCTGTGTGACGCACTCGCCGGTTTAATTGGTGTTCTGAGAGAGGGAGTTGTTGTTTTCACACAGGGTTTGTTTTATTTCTCCCCCAGACGTGTCCAGTCAGGCATGTTGGCTATGCAAGCCCTTCTATAGGATAATGAGCGCTTGCTGTTATTTTGTTTGCCCCTCGGTTGTCGATCGCTCCGGGCGGTTCTGCGGTGTTGTGTAACGTTCCCGGTTTTGTGTGTACGAACGACATTTTTGCATCCTGGAAAAGCCTATAATATATATCTAAAACTCATTATATAAGCCATTAGAAAGCAGGGTCTTTTTTTGCACTGCTGCGTCCAGAAGTCCTTTGCCTAATGCTTGGAAACTGTAAAGCAGTGAGGCTTTTAATCCCACATGTCTTGCCGAGCTCTAGAGCGGTCTAAGAATAAACCCCTAAACACTTTGGGTTTAGTGCTAGTTGCCCAGAGGCCAGTCCTTCATGAATAATTTGCTGATGGCGCATGGATCGCTGCTCAAAGTCCGTTCCAGCAACGTGCTTGCAGGACAGGATGCACACAAAGTTTCCCAACACAATTTACTTCCAGTTTTTATTATATAAAGACCTTTTTTTTTATTATTGTTTTTGCTAGAACCGCTGAACTGGGAATGATCTCGATGTTTCCCAAAGCCGTAATTAATATGGAAAGATGGGCTCGATCTATTTTCGACCGATGCCTTCCGAGCCAGAACTGTTTTCACTCCGAGCCAGATGTTTCGCTCCCTGGCACTCGGGTCTGTTTACGAGTCTCTGCGTCGAACGCGTCTCCCAGAGTCGGCGATTCTCACAGTTTCTCGGCCGCAGTTCAAATCAGAACGCAGCCATAATTGCAGCTCAAAAACCAATTATCAAAACGAGGCGGCCCGTGAGTTGGCATTGGATTTATTTTCTTTATTGTAACGACACTCACCCAGAGATCCTAAAAAAAACATCGGCACTGAAAACATCACATTCCTCAAAACCTATTTCATAATCCAGTGTTTCCCCAAGAATACACGTTTGCAATCCCTCGTCATGTTTGCGTGCCTCACAATATGCACAGGTACAGCGCTGGGATTTCATCTCGAAGGGGTGGGAATCGCTGTAATCGCTCAGTACGGAGGAGCTGGGAAGCAGGCGGGCGTTCAAAGAGGGCAAGAGGGTGCAATGAATTTATCGGCAAACAGGCGAGTCATGAGCTCATAAATCTTGCCTTTCTCTAGAGCCATAAATCGCGCCCGCTCTGGCAGCTAACAATTACCGTAGTATTAACGGCAGTGACCACATGAATGCGCCCCGTTGCCTGATGCACCGCTGGTACGTGGCTGGGTAAACCACATGAAGTGCTGCTGCGGATGAACGTTGGATAGAAAGAAAGAAAGAAAGAAAGATAAATATAAAAATAGTGATGTCATGACTCCCGCCCCTCCGTTTTCATTAAACAAAAAAAAAAAACACCAAAATCCAAAGCTCCCGCCCTCCCGCCTGTCAGTGGGAGTGATCGACACTGTCCCCAGGGATTGCGTTTCTTCACTGCCTCTAGGCCTGTCATGCTGAGGGTTAAAGGTCACGAGACCCACCACAAAATCCCCCCCATCACCTGTGAGGGGAAGCAAGTCCCTCTAAAATCCAGTGTCATCCTTTAAATCTCCCCACCCCCCCATCTTCACTAATGGATGTGGCTTTGGATTTTGCATTTCTTTAACAAAGGTCTTGAATCTAAGACCAACAACATGTGCAACATGAGCTGTTCTCCTCCAGACTCGTGCTACAGACAAATTAAAGCAAAACCAACATAAAGTGTCTCAGTGAGGTGTTGGGCACCTCGAACCCCAGAACAGCTTCAATGCTCTTAGCACAGATTCTACGAGTCTCTGACTCTACTGGAGGGATGGACACCATTCTTCCTAAAGATATTCCCTCATTTGGGGTTTTGATGATGGTGGTGGAGAGCGCTCTCTGACACGTCGGTCCAGAATCTCCCATAGGTATTCAATTGGGTTGAGATCTGGTGACTGTGAAGGTCACAGCATACGAGTCACATCATTTTCATACTCGTCACACCATTCAGTGACCCTCGTGCCCTGTGGATGTGCATTGTCATCCTGGAAGAGACACTCCCATCAGGATAGAAATGTGTCACCATAGGATAAAGGTGATCACTCAGAATAACTGTGTCATGATTTGCGGTGACCCCTCCCTCTAAGGGGACAAGTGGACCCAAACCATGCCAGGAAAATGCCCCCCACAGCATAACAGAGCCTCCGGACCCCCTCACTGTAGGGGTCCAGCAGTCAGGCCTGTCCCGTTCTCTTGGTGTCCCACACATGCACTCGCCCACTTGTCCAGAACACGAGCCAGTTGAGCGTCTGTGCGACTGAAGCTCCTGCCATTCGTGCCCCAATACTGACCCCTCTTTCACAGTCACTTACATCCTTTCCTCTTGCCATCTTGATCCACAGTCGAGGTCAGCCGGGCCTGCTCAGCATTTGTATACATGCACAGAGCATGATGGGATGTTAATTTCTTAATTGTATCATGCAGTACGCCTGTTTGGAGGCATCTGCATTCATTATGTTCCTCCACTCATTTATTCAGGTTTTTCCTTTAATTTGTCACCCGTCTGTGTGGCCACTATATGGTCTCATGCTGGTTTTAAAAATCTCCTGCCTTGAATCAAATTAGCTTTGCTTTGTAGGGTTTGCTTTGTGCGTGTGTTGTGTATTTGTGTCATCAGGGCTCAGTTACCGATTCATGAGTCCAAGCCCGTCTCTGGGAACCATTACATCTTTTCAACACATTAATTTTAAAGGCTTCACTTGCGGCATTCAAAAATAAAAAATAAATCTTGTAGCTTTTTATTATCTCTCATTCCTCTGTTCGAACTCCCTGTGCTGCCCCCCCCGCCCCGCCTCCCGTCACTCCATCCCCGCTCGCCCGTCTGCGCCTCCGGTTCTGCCTCTCCTCTCCTCCCTCTGTTGTCCCTCGCAGCACCGGGCCGCAGGATGCCGGAGCGAGGGGAAGGTGTTGAAAGCGCCGGGCGGGGGACGTGGCAGTGGGGTTGTTTGCTTTACTGCTCTCCTGAGCGCCTTCTGGAATTTCCTTTGGTCTCAGCCGGCTTTGAGGGAGAGAGTAATTAGTTCAACAGCTTGAATACCCGCCCCCCCCGCGCCATGCTCCAGCCCCCCGCCCCAGCCGCGCTGCTCGATCCAAAGTAAACGCAGCACCTTTCAGAAGCCTCGACGATTCACTTCAGGTGGAACGTCCCCCCCACCCCATCCTGTCTGCGGTTGTTTTTACAGCAGAGCTTTTCTAAGAAGAGAAAAACACACGCGACCGTTTGGAAACCCAGATGCTCGGACTGATGGCCCTTTCAGACGTGTGTTTATTCACTAATATCACAGTGCAATGCTTTTACTCCAATTTGAGTTTTTATACCGTCTCGTACCTGAGTAAATACAGTGACGGTAGCCTGGGGGGTGCATAGTGTTTGTGTATGAGTGCATTAACAAAACAACAACAACAAAAATTATTTAACCCATTATCCAGCGTCTCCCACCTTTGACCTGCGTCTCCTGGCTGCTGGGATGTGGTAAATACCTGGGAGCCAGATACCAGCCGAGCCTTTTTCTGGTCCACATCCTGAACGTTTGCACTCTGGGGCGAGGAAGAAAACATACAGAACAAAAGCCCGGCAGAGGATAAAGTCTCAGAATAATTAAACTGCCACTGGAACAATTAGATCTCAAGTGTGGTGATGTAAAAAAATAAGACGCTTCCTTTTCCTAAGACCTGCACAGATTATAAGTGTCACTAATGTATCAAAGTGTTTTTTTTCCCCCTCATCTGGAACGATCAAGCTGTGAAGCAGAAACTATTGATTCAGTTTTCTTTTCTTTCTCAGATCTGTCGAAACTTGTTTTCACTTGCCTATAGCTGTTTGGATCAGTTTATCGTGGAAAAAACTGTCAGTGAAGTCGCTGTATTCAGTTCAAAGCACTAATTCCTTCCTGGTGTTTCATTTTCAACTTTTAACCTTTTCCATAAATTCGCACTCTTGTGTCTCATAATATGTATTTATTTTCCCTGTAAATCGAGTGTTACAATTAGCCTGACACTTCAAAGACCGCAGAGCCGGCGCTGAATCACTGCGTTTGAGCTGCAATTAATTAAAGTCGGTGTTGTTGAACGTACAAATAAAAACCGCTCCAGTTCGGGAAAGGAAACGTGCTCCACTGTGTAGATTAAAAAAAACATGTCAACCTTTGTCTTTACACGACTGTGAAATCTACACAACCACAACTAATCTGAACTGCAGAAAATGCTTAAAAATAAATAAACTGGCCATGTTTGTGGGGAGGGAACAGAAACCGAACCCCTGGAGTGTGCGGGACGTGTCTGTCACAGCGGCACCGGTTCTGGGACCCGTCCGCCCGTCCCAACCAGCCTTCCGCCGGGCCGCGGTGAGCTCCTCCGCTCCTCCGCGTCCCCGGGTGGGGGTCGCGAGGTCAGCTGTCACCGCAGCACTGCTCCTGTTATTTTAGGTTTCCCCATGTGTTATCATTGGCCCCGCTTACACGGCGTTGGGTTTCAGTTATTTTTCCGTGGGGTTTGGCTTCCAGGGGAAAACACACGTTCTGGAAAAACCGACGGGGTGAGCAGTTCGCTGGAGCCCAGCGCCTGTGTTGTGTTTTGTTGTGTGTGTGTGTGTTTTGAGTTTTTATTTCTCTGTGAAGTTTCTTTCGCAAGCCTCCCTTTGGGCTCATGCATCATTTACCAGGCCCTGCTCTGCCCTCCGCCCAGAGCCAGTCTCCCGAGCAGGCATCTGCCACAGCCAGCTAATTACTGTACTCTGCTGCTCTTTTCCCTGGGGGGGGGGGTGTCTGTTTGTCCCTGTACTTTTATATTTGCCAAACAACCACCTCCCAGCTCTGTCTGTCTATCCCATCATTGCTAAGTGAGGCAAACAGGAGGCAAACGTTGTGTATTTATGCCAACTGTCAGGCCTTAATCAACCTTAAAGTAGTTTAAATGCATATCTGAGAGAGAGAGAGAGGAGGTCTGTGCAGTGTGTGTCCTCTGCAGACTACAATTAGCATCGTCACAGGGTAACCAATCAATTTCTAACTGAATAATTGTTTTACTCTAAAATAATCTACAAGCAGCATAAAATAATCCCCATCTTATATAAATAACCCTTTCTAAGCATCGCTGTCCGGTGCTGAAGAAGGCACCCCCAACCCCCCCATGCCCTGGCAAGTATTGAAGAATAATGTAGTGTAGTGAACACTAAAAACAATTGTACACTGAACTGCACGCGACACAACACGAAGCACTAAACTGAGCATGCTGAAACACACCAGCTCCTGTGTCGTGGGCAGGCTGGACGGGTCCCTTGTGTAGCGGAGGATGCTCATTGCATGACTGCGGGTTGAAAACAAACACACAACGGGGTTGATACCCGGCCGCGTCGCTGGCACTGGACGCCGGTTGCAGCTCCGCTCGGCGGTTATTTCATGTGCTGTAAAACCAGCCGCACACATTTGGAAAGCGCTCCCTCGTTCCCGTTTCTTTTTTTCTGGTAGAAACGCATAACATCTGTCTAGCAGCTGCGGGCCGCTCGTTCCCAGGGGCTCGGCCTAATTTGTAGCATTACGGGGGGGTGTGCCTGGCAGTGGGAGCAGTCTGTTAGCGCAGCTCATGTTGAAGAGCGCGAGGCTGATGCCTTCCACATGCCTCCCTCCCTTCTCGCTCACCCTCCCGCCTCTCCGGTGATGAACTCGTCCAGATGGCAGGCTGGCACCCCCGTGCGTCTCCGCCGTGGCCCCGGAGCGCAAACGCATCTAGACAACACTCGCAAACAGACAACAAAGGCCAACAATTACTGGCGCCTGCAGTTAGTTCTGTAAAAGACACGAACAGAAACAAAACGGAGGAAACTTCAGCGTTAGTGTGCCGGAGGAAACTCAGTTTCTCTGGGGGACGGGAGATAAAAACCCTCCCTGGCAGAGGAGCCTGTTTTCTTAAGCACACAATACATACACGGTGCACCTTGTGAATGGAAGTGGGCAACGCTGACAAGTTCAGTCGTGTTTCGTAGATGATACAAAGTGTCATCAAGGGGTATCTGGAATGTGGGCTGAGTATGGCTCTATATACACTGCTTTACTGCTTACTAAGTTCACATACACTCACCTAAAGGATTATTAGGAACACCTGTTCAATTTCTCATTAATGCAATTATCTAACCAACCAATCACATGGCAGTTGCTTCAATGCATTTAGGGGTGTGGTCCTGGTCAAGACAATCTCCTGAACTCCAAACTGAATGTCTGAATGGGAAAGAAAGGTGATTTAAGCAATTTTGAGCGTGGCATGGTTGTTGGTGCCAGACGGGCCGGTCTGAGTATTTCACAATCTGCTCAGTTACTGGGATTTTCACGCACAACCATTTCTAGGGTTTACAAAGAATAGTGTGAAAAGGGAAAAACATCCAGTATGCGGCAGTCCTGTGGGCGAAAATGCCTTGTTGATGCTAGAGGTCAGAGGAGAATGGGCCGACTGATTCAAGCTGATAGAAGAGCAACTTTGACTGAAATAACCACTCGTTACAACCGAGGTATGCAGCAAAGCATTTGTGAAGCCACAACACGTACAACCTTGAGGCGGATGGGCTACAACAGCAGAAGACCCCACCGGGTACCACTCATCTCCACTACAAATAGGAAAAAGAGGCTACAATTTGCACAAGCTCACCAAAATTGGACAGTTGAAGACTGGAAAAATGTGGCCTGGTCTGATGAGTCTCGATTTCTGTTGAGACATTCAGATGGTAGAGTCAGAATTTGGCGTAAACAGAATGAGAACATGGATCCATCATGCCTTGTTACCACTGTGCAGGCTGGTGGTGGTGGTGTGGTGGTGGTGTAATGGTGTGGGGGATGTTTTCTGTTCGGTCTCGTCGACGCAGCTCTCGCCAGGGGAGGCGGCCGGGCTGGGAGACGCCTCCCTGAGTGAAGTTGAACCCTCTTGAAGGGTGATGGATGGGCAACCAAGGAAATTGAGTTCACCCTTCAACTTTTTTATTTTCTTTGTCCTTCTGCGGTGCAGGTTTTAAAAGCTTGACCTTCAGTCTCACGCTGCCTTTTTAACAAACATCCGAGCGGCGCTGCAGGGAGAATGAAAACCCAGGAAGCGAGGGAGCACTTTAGTCTCCCTTCTGTAAACAAACCCGCACTTCTCTGCTGCTGTCTCGTGTGCGTCTGTCCCCCCTGTGCTCGACGGACCCTATGGAAGGCATCGGACAGCGCTGCTAGCTCTGAGGATGCGGATGGACGTTCTTGCAGGAATCCTTCACGATTCCTCTCGAGTTTTCTTTGGGCCGATAAGATAATGAAGACAGATGTTTCTGCCCCGGTTTTAAATGTTTTCCATTTGCTCATCGCCCCAGATGCTGTGCTCTCTTTCTCATGTCACATTATTATAAACGATGCTCTCTGTTGTCAAACAAGTCCTCGTTAACCCCTTAACCCCGGGGGAGGAAAACACACACACAATGAATAGTTCCTCGGTAGACTGAGTTTCAAGGAGCTGCTGACATTCTTGCATCTGAGTGATGTAAGCGGAGACTCGAGGTGCCTGATCAGTTCATAATTAATTCGTATTCTCTCTTTTTTTCCGCCCTCTCTTCTCTCTGCCCCAGGCTGTGTCGCCGGCTTGGCGCTCTGTCAGAGAACTGGCGGCCGGTCAGAGCACAGGACCAGCTGTGTTTGGAGGAGTTTTCTGAGGTCCAGGAGTGATTGATGACTCCCAGGAAGAGGACTGAAGGCTCCATTAGTACCTAATAGTAAAAACACGTGTGATCTCGCTGTCCCCGGTAGCTCTGTACCAGACTGAGGCCCGGCAAGCCTGGAGCTGCCTCGAAAACCCGATCAAGACAAAGAAAGAAACTGAAGTACCCAGATCCATCAATTTCCCCTGTAAAATATTATTTGACAGATCTGCTCTGTTCATCTGTGCTCACGTTAGGCTACCGGCAAACCAGAGCCCTTCAGATTGCCGGGATTTAAAAAAAATACAAATATTGAATGTTAAGAGAGTGAACAATCCTCTCACATTCCTTCTCTTGGATGTTGGAGAGATTGTCCTGATGCAGTGACAGGGTCTGTGCCGAACAAAACCCCATCTCTCACCGGTGCGGTCTGTTGGGAGGGCATGCCGTAGACGACGCCATCCCCAGGCAGCGTGGGGACAGCCCCGCAGGAGGCCGACCCGGGGCGCTGCGCAGGGTTTGCGCGGTCGCCAGTACTCGCTCATTTGTGTTCAGCTGTGTGTCTGCGCTCGGTGTGAATCTCGCGGACTGTGTGAGTGCGGGAGGACCGTATTCTGGGAATGTGTGCATGTGTGTATTTTCAGATCTAGATGCATCCTGTGCTTCATCCTGGTGTAGAGCAGCCCTCCGTCTCACAGGGGTCAGAGGGACGCCGCAGCAGCTGCCCTGGAGAGATCTGGTCTTTCTCTGCGCTGTGTTTCTGTCCTGGGACGGGTCCCCGACGTGTGGCTGCTGTGTTGTTTTAGGATGCTCTTGGAGCGCAGGGCAGTGGTCATTGTGCTGCTCGGGCTTTGCCTTTAGTGTTTGACTAATTAGCTGGAACAAGGCTGCCGTCCTCGACGCAGAGCAGAGCCCTGTTTTCCTTCTCGAGGTGGGATGATGTAATTCCCAAACCTGAACTAGTTTGAGCTTTTCCTTGGCCGTCGAGAGAGTGAAAGAAGTGGGTGAAGACGGGCTGCCTAGAGAGCACAGAGACAGGACAGAGTCACAGGTGGGGCAATAGAACCATTGGGTGGCTGCCCAGGGTGCCAAAATTGGGAGGGTGGTGGAAAAAAATAATTGGGGTTTGCCAAGAAAAGAGTAAACTATAAAATAGACTTGTCACAGAGTGTGGGCGGCTCTTTGGCTGCGCATCGGAGTACAGACTGCACCGCCATTGACGCGGCCCGTCGGACACGTGACCGGGGGGGCAGGAGTGCAGTTCGTGTTGTGTGCTGATTCGAGTTGCCCCGGCCCTGAGTGAGTGCATGGTAAGTCTTTGGCACCATCGGGTGGAGACACAGTGAACTGCAAATGAGAAATGCAGCATTGCTCTGAGAAAAATATCTTTCTTCTTGTCATTGTGTTTAGATTTTATTTGCACTGCGGTCGTGATGTCAACTTGTCTGCTAGACTTCCTCCCGGTGAGCGCCAGGCTTGCTCTGACAAATTGCCTTGTACAGGGATTTCAAAATTAGTTCTAACCTGCCACTCCAGACCGGCACCTTAATCCCCTCCTCAAGTGAACGTCTCTTATCGCTCCTGGAATGTTAATCTCCCTGCGAGTCGGGCGTCCACGCCTTCGCCTCTCTCCGTCTCTCTCTCCCAGACTCGGTCTCTGCCTCTCCCCTCTGTCTGCCTCTGTGGTCTCTATCTGTCCCTGTCCCTCACTCTGCATGTCTGTCTCTTGGTCTCAAGATTTTACAATTTTTCTCTATCTGTGTGTCCCCCATCCCTCAGTCTCTCTGTCTCTCTGTCTCTGGCGGTTTTACTGCCTCAGTCTCTGTCTGTCTATCTGTTAGTCTGTCTGTCCGGTTTCTCCGTCTCCCCCCCAGGTGTGGAGGCTTGAGTAGCGCCGGTGGCCCAGGCCGTTCCCATCCCTCTCCCCGCCTGTGTAAGCCCTTAATCAGGCAGCAGGAATGAACTGCTCTCTCCGTTACACAATCCCTCCATTAGACACAAAGGAAAGAAAATTGTCGTTAAGCTCCAGAGCACAAGAGGAAGGTCGGGGGGAGCGAGGGAGCTTTTAGAGGAGAGAGAGAGAGAGGGAGGATTTTAGTGTTCAGTTAAGAAAACAGCAGCTAATTCCTCTCTTTGTGAGCGCTGCGGTCTCCGGTGTCAGGCCGGGTTCGGGCTGAAAGTTTCACTGACAGATGAATTCTAAAGAAAACGACACTCTCTGCATTTTTCTCCCTCCTCAGATTCCAATTGGTAAAATAAATAAATAACAATACCTCACGAATGAAGACAGTAGGTGTTGTTTCCTTTACAAACAAATCATTAAGAAGCTGTGAGGAGAGAATCGTAGACGGACTGCAGGCCGACACAGATTCCCCGTATTTCACCGGCCATGTGACCCCTCACACAAACACACGTGACGTTTCCTTGTCACGGGCGCTTCTCCTCTTCTAGAGACCTGACCTGTAAGAGCCCTGCCCCCCCCCAACTCCCTCTCTCTTTTTAATTACAGCCCCCCGGTCAGAAAGGTGCCAGTGTGCCGAGTCCGTCGGGAGAAGCGTCCTGTACTGCGGAGACACACTGTGAGGACAGCCTTGCAGACCCTGAGGGCCGTGGTCCTCCTGAAACCCCAGGCAGCTGTTTAAACAGGTCGCCCCCGGGCCCCTGGCCCCCCGGCAGCAGCCCAGTGCGGACAGCTTCGTTACTCTGCTAATTTATGCGCTGAAGAAAACAAAATGTGAATGAAGCTAATTCACAGAGAGAGAGAGAGAGAGAGAGAGAGAGAGAGAACGGTGTGATTCGAGGAGAAGTGGTGCCAATGAGACGCTACTGATGTCACTCGAGGGCACATCGGTCTACAGAAGAAAACTGGTATTGTTAAAAATCAGCTCTAGGGGTCGTTATTCATCCCCATCCGACCCGAACCCAGACGATGGTGTCCCTGCCGGGGGGGTGGTGGCCGTCGCTGTGCCGGTCGGACTCGCCGTCCATCAGCATCACGTTCCATAAATGGGTTCTAGGGTTTCGACAGGAAGGACGTTTTGCCCTCTAGTCAAGGAATTAGTCAGAAGCAGCAAAACCTTTTATTTTTTCATATAAAACTTTTCTTTCCATTGTCAAAACATTGCCTAATCGCATAAGTACGCTGTTAGACGGGCCGAGTCATTTTGATTAATGTTTCAGGATAATGAGTCTTACGAATCTGCAGAAGAATATCATTTTCCTTTTCAGTTGCTCTTCAGGTGCGTCCGGATCGCAGACCGTCCTCCGATGAGGTTCACCTTGGCTTGGGGTTTTTTCTGAGGGATGTTCTTGGCATCGTTTATCAAAGGAAAACAACCGTAAAATGTCATTGACTGGTAAAGCATCACATATAGAGAGGGGTGTCATACAGAGGATTGCAAGGGATAAGCAAAGTGTTTTTCTTAAATGAATTTTAAAGAGTGGGGGAGGGAGGCGAGAGATTAAGAAAATGCTCCCGGGACAGCGTGTTGACTTTGCACAGTTTTCAAGGGCCTGTCATGGAGGTCTCGTCTCCGTTTCTGATTCAGCACTCTGGCATTTCCCATCAGCACCGGCGGCTGCAGGGGTGGTCCACGGGCCGGGGAATCGCTCTCCCTTTCAGAGAGCTGACGTTAGAAACGCACCCATGGTGGGATCTGTCAGCACCGGCTCCCAGGCCGTGGCAGAGGAAACAAACGCACCTCCAACAGAACTGTGCGTTGTGTTTACAATCCAAACAGCTCTGCGCTCCCCGGAGGAAGTGGGTGGGATTTCAGTGCACAAGGATGCTCCCACTGAAAGACACTTTAAGGCGCAGATCTCATTAGCTCTGCAGAAGGAACTACTAGATGATTTTTGTTTCTGTTTTCTTCTCTGTGTGAAGACATTATCTTTTCATTTTTAACTATTCTCTGTTAATATTTAAGAAAGTTAGAACATAAGAAAGTGTTCAATCGAGAGGAGCCCATTCGCCCCATCGTGCTCGTTTGATGTCCATTAATAACTAAGTGATCGAGGATCCTATCCAGTCTGTTTTTGAATGTTCCCAAATTGTCTCTTCAGCCACATCGCTGGGGAGTTTGTTCAGATTGTGACGCCTCTCTGTGTGAAGAAGTGTCTCCTGTTTTCTGTCTTGAATACCTTGAAGCCCAATTTCCATTTGTGTCCCCGGGTGCGTGTGTCCCTGCTGATCTGGAAAAGCTCCTCTGGTTTGATGTGGTCGATGCCCTTCATGATTTTGAAGACTTGGATCAAGTCCCCACGTAGTCTCCTCTGTTCCAGGGTGAAAAGGTTCAGGTCCTCAGTCTCTCCGTAGGACATTCCCTTCAGACCTGGAATAAGTCTGGTTGCTTAGACTTTTGCTACCTTTTCTACAGACCCAAACACTGCTCTGCTGTTCTCTCTTGTTGTCGTCACAGTGAAGGATGTGAATTCTTACCTTTATAACCTTTAGTTTAAATTTTCTCTGCTTTAACCCTTTGGTGGGGATCCCGTCACCACCATCGTGCCAGACTCCTCCATCTCTCTTGTCTAGGCCTGGTTCCTCAGCCGCCATCAAGCAGGGCAGCAGTCAAATGGGACAGACTCCCACTCGCGCACTTTGAGGCTTCATTAAAGACTCAGCGCAGGGCTTGACTTCTGCCCAAGCAGGTCTAATGAGAGCGGGCCGGGCCTCATTAGGGCTGTGTGCCCTGCCAGCGGCCCAGAGCGGTTCATTAGGACTCCCGCTAATGGGCATTGGGGCTTCAAAGCCTTTTCTTTCCGCCACTGGCGTCACGCCACTAATCCCAATGGATATTCCTCAAAGGGGTTCAGATGTCACATTGCGTTAGGTCCCGGGGCACTCCGGCCGTGTCTCGAGCCGCACAGCGTCCACCAAAGTGCTGTCTGGACCTGCTCGAGCAGAAGACATCCCCCTCCCGACAGGCCTGGGTCCATCTGTGGGGCGCGGGCGAGGCCGGGCACGTCCGCAGGGAGGGGAGCGGGTCATGCAAGGTTCGCCGCTCTGTTGGAACGCTGCTGGGGCATCGGGGCGCTGTGTGACGGCCTGGGTTTGGGTGTGAAGAGACGGGCAATGTGGCCGGTGGTCTACCCAGCCAGCACCTCAACCCGATACGGGTCGTCGGGCCCCGGATGAAAGTGTAGAGGAATGACAGAGAGACAGACAGAGGGAGCGAGAGAGAGACAGACAGACAGACAGACAGACACAGAGAGACAGAGAGTACTACTACTAATGCATGTTTACATTTCTAACATTGGTCATGAAAAGAGCAATTCAGGATTTATTTTTAAAACTCAGCCTGTTGTAAATAAATTGTTGTTCCTTTTCGACACTTTAAGAAATTGCTGCAGCATTCAGGCAAGTGTTGGGGGGAAAAAAGCTTTTTTTGTACCATTTTAAAAATATTTACACATATGTACATATTTTCAAATAACGCTACTCTGTAATAACGTGGAATACGTACAAATATTCACTTTGAGTTTTCAGTGCCAGTGTTTGAAGTTCCTTTTCTCCGGTCCACTGCGCTACAATAAACACAGCCGCTGCTTTATTAATTCCCCTTTCTGTGTGAAGTTAACTCGACCAACTCCAGACCGGTGGCGGTTTTGAAAACATTTTGTTGGAACACTTTCTGAATGGGACGACGCATCAAACCACAGACAGTCTGTGTATAAAAAGCATAACGGGGAGCAAGAGAGAGCTTTGCACTGGAGGACAACTCAGTCACAAGCGCTGATCTGATAGCAGCTTGTGTTTCCTACCCTGAGCTGGAGGGAGCGGCTTCAGGAATGATCAATATGACATCGATGAGGGAACAGGGCTGGTCATGAACTGACAGCAGACTCTCAAAACCTCATCTGTAATCTTTCCAGAAAACTTTGCTTTACATGTCAGTGGCAGGAAGTGCAAACACACTCCCTCTCCCTCCCCATGGCCGCCTCTTTTACTGGCAGGCGGATCCGACAGACAATGGTGTCAGAAGTGAACTTGTTCAGTGGCGCTGGTCTACAGACACGACTGCGTTCACATCACATTCATTCACACACTGTCCAAACACACGGGTTAAATATTACACACTGCCGGCGGGGTAATTAGCAGGTAATCGTGGGTTTTCATAACGAACAGGAACAGCGTTGGCTGATAAAGCTGAAACGATCCAGCCCTGAGTCAACAGACACGACTTTACTTTGGGGGAGTGGGGAGAAGATATCGAAGATCATTAATTACAGCCTGGACACTTCGTCTAGCTGTCCCTACCCCCCCACAAGGTTCGGCACAAGTATCGGACTTTGTAAGAATCCACTTGTGTCCCATTTTCACCCAGTTGAAATCTGCTCCCGTTTCTCACACGGACACGTTGCAGGAGCGCCATCATGTGGCAGGATATGGCAATTACAGCTGACTGAGGGAGGGAGGAGAAAGCCAGTCCCCGTCACTGTAACAACTTCAAGAAAGATATCGCTGCTCTAGAGGCAGTTCAGAGGAGAGCAACCAGACTTATTCCAGGTCTGAAGGGAATGTCCTACTGAGAGACTGAGGACCTGAACCTTTTCACCCAGGAACAGAGGAGACTACGTGGGGACTTGATCCAAGTCTTCAAAATCATGAAAGGCATCGACCACATCAAACCAGAGGAGCTTTTCCAGATCAGCAGGGACACACGCACCCGGGACACAAATGGAAATTGGGCTTCAAGGCATTCAAGACAGAAAACAGGAGACACTTCTTCACACAGAGAGGCGTCACAATCTGAACAAACTCCCCAGCGATGTGGCTGAAGAGACAATTTGGGATCATTCAAAAACAGACTGGATAGGATCCTTGATCACTTAGTTATTAATGGACACCAAACGAGCACGTTGGGGCGAATGGCCTCCTCTCGATTGGACACTTTCTTGTCCTTCTTCGATCAATATTTATTGCAAAATCATTAATGTAATATCCTTATGCAAATGATTTAAGCTTGTGAATACCTGATACACGTTTACAGGCACTTATCTTTGTTGCAAAGCTGATTTGGGTGACAATAAATCCCGTTACTCCAACAGTTACCCAAATCCGACCCACACTACATTACCATCACGCTTGTGCTCCAGTGTCTGGGAGTCGAATCCAGAATCCCTGCTCAGGGCTGTCAGAGCCGTCCAATCCCCCGATCCCGCTGAAATACACGGACGTGTCCGTCAACACGCTGCGGTTTGCGGTGCTGCTCGCTTGTTTGTCGTTTGGCATGTTGTACTGATTGCTTTGGCGTCCTGACCGAGAGCCCCCCCATCTCTCCAGACCTCCAGCCAGCGCTCAGGACCGACGCCAGGGGGCGCTGCTCAGTGTGAGACCAGAAATAAAACAGAGGGAACGAGACAGAGAGGCAGGCAGCTGAGCCTTGAGGTTGGGAATAGATCGGCCCACGGCAGGGATGATTTATCTATTTTATTGAAACAGGCAACACACACAGAATGTAACCAAAATATAAATCATTATTTCTACAGACCAATAAATAGAAGAACAAGAAGCAAATCATCAGTTCTTTCAGTCAGCAGGTAATTCGGTTTGAGAATCCCATTTAAAAACAGGTTGCATTACAGTTTGCTTCAGCTTATTTAACTTAAATCTCTATTCTTATTGCATTGATGTGCCAGATTTAAAAAAGAAAGAAAAGACAACAAATTTTACAGTATAAGCAGCAAATGAATGGGTCACACTTTACAATAGGTCTCACAAATTACAGTGTATTAACATAGTAGGTACTCAGTAACTACATCTTAGTTACTCATAAGAACAGTGTAATTATGCATTTGTCAGTGTGCTAACTTTGTGAATACACTGTTTGTGAGACCTGTTGTGAAGTGTGACCGACAGGACAGACGCACCCCCAGACTTTCCATTGATCTATTTCATCCTTTAAAACTATTCTCGTCAGTCCTGTTAAAAGCACGCAAATGCATTTCCAATTTTTGCGTTTCCAGGTACTCTTTGGGTATGTGTATGTGTGTATATATCTTCCTGTGAAACACACACAACAGCTTTGCACAAAACTGCAAAATATGTCTTTGATATATTTATTTTTAACAAAATGTTACAGAATCAGAATCAGCTTTTATACCCTTTTAACAGCGATGAGTCTTTTCATCTGTGTGTTTAAAAAATAATCTACAACTGGAATCTGAGACGTCTGATGTGAAGGCGAAACCCGACCTCAGTGACATCACCTGCAGCCCACGGACCCGTGAGAGACCAGCGGACGGGACCCGTCCTGCGGCGACGCACAATCAACGCACTGCAGCTGCAAATAGAGGCAGCAAATCCTGCCTGGGTAACGCAGCGGGGAGACGGAAACCAGAAACGTGTCATGAGAAGCCAAATCGCCAAACAAGCATTAAGACTCAAGGATGTCCGCCTGACTGTGAAAGGGTGCTATAGAAATACAAAAAGATTGATTGATTGATACTCTACTATAATGTCTGGGGTTCTCAAAATAAAGTCTGTATCCCTGTCTGTCACTGGCATTCATTCACAACAGACAACAAACAAGCCCCGGCCTTGGCTCTGTTGCGTTGTTTATAGAATTACACAAAAACACGCGTGTAAAACATGTGTAAAACGTGTGCAGTATTTCGAAGCTTTGCTTACTATGGCCAGAATGATGCCTGTAGTTCAGTTCATTACCCTGATTGTGACTATTAAATGTAAAAATGAGACCCAATGGATTTATGAATGGTTGATGGAGGTACTAATGTTTCATGTAGTAAGAATCGTTACTGTTCACTGCATTGATATTTGCATCTGAGCTAATGCCCTATTACTGTAGGATTTATTAAATAAAACACAAATAAATACGACTAGGCTTTCTGCCGGTTCAGGGTGAGGCAGTGTGGGGGGGGTCCCCACTCCCTCGGGGCGCCTGGAAGCCGCTTCTCGATCCAGAGACGAGACGGACGAGGGCCCAATGAAGAGGCAGAACAGCAAACCTCTACTGGTTGGTGTGTGGAGGAGAGGGGCAGGGGAGGCGCGGGGGTCCAGTGCGAGTCCTGTGGTGGGGGTCTGTGTCGGCCGGCGCTGGTGATGCATGGTTGTCACGGCTCTCTCTAGCTCTCCCCGCGGATGGCTCTTTCCAGGATCCGCAGGCGGGACATCACCTCGTCCCAATCCAGGTATGCCCCCTCCAGGTGCCTCTTGTCGCCGGGACCCGAGACGTAGCTGCGGCGGCCGTGGAGCAACCTCCAGTTATCGAAGGTCACCACGTCGCCTGCAACCCACACAGACACACACGCACACAGACAGCAAGACAAATACCAGATTACAACTGGAAAACACCGTGCTCAAGACAAAAAGCACACCTTCATCCCTCATTAAAGTGTTATTAACAAACGTATTTCCAGCATTAAAAATAAAAAGCACAGATAAGACCAAAGGATAAGCACTGGCAAATGACATCAATGTGTTGCTTCTGTTCACTTTAGAAAAATCAATTTACAAGAAGAAAACTTAAAACGAACACAGAGGAGACCCGTGCGATTCTCGACGCGGTTCTGAGGCAGCGGACCGGGACCCACCTGGCTTCATGTGGTAAGTGACCGTGCTCTCCGGGCGGCACATGAGCTCCACGAAGGCCTTCAGCGCCGAGTAGAAGGGCTGGACCTGGTCCAGAGGCACGTCCAGAACCGAGTCGCGCGTCGCGTTGTTGTAGTTGATCCGGACGACCTGGCCGTCACAGTCAACACTGAGGAGGAGGAGGAGAGCACAGGTGGGATCAGGGAACGCCTTGTAATAAACTGCTAGCACTAATAAAATATAACACAGGAAGGCAGCATTAACCACATGAAAAACATCTCCTGCACATGAGGGTGAGGAGGGTCACTAGGCGGGCATCACTTCAGACTTTGTTTGGTGTCCAGTGCCGTGTGTGTGTGTGCATGTGTGTGTTGTCCTGTGCTCAGTGTGCGGCGGTGCAGGTCAGGCCGCTCACTCGATGATGCGGTTCTTGGACTGCACGCTGAAGTCGCAGTAGTCGGCGCCGGTGTCGGTGAAGTCGACCCGCAGTGAGGTCAGGATGCGGAAGGCCTCCGGGTTCTCAGCCCTCAGGCGGTTGGCGGCGTGGAACCCATCCACCACCTCGCTCTCTCCGCCCGCCTGGGCCTGCCTGATGCAGTGCAGGAACTGGACCTGAATACAGAGACACGGGAGGACACCGTTACCCTCGCCACCTGCACCCGCGGGTCCGTGTGTGGAGCAGACTGGGGGGAGTCGGTAACTGTGCACGGGTCTACAATTTATTTATAGTCTTGGGGGTCCAACAGACGACACACACCCCGGCAGACGCTTACAGGCTATAAATACTGTGAATGGGGGGGACAGATCTCCGCTACGGGAGGCATGGGGCCGGGCTGGTGCTCTTACCCCGGGGGGGTAGTGCAGGGCGGGGTAGTCGGTGTGGAGGCTCAGCTTCCCGGAGGTGTAGGCCACGTTGTTGGCATCGGCCTTGTCCTGCACCTGCCAGGTGTGTCTGAGGAGAGAAGATGGAGAGGTCAGGAGACTCGCCTGCGCTCCGCTTGATCACCAGGTGTGTCAGTCAGGTCAGCAGATGCCCAAAGAGAGACACTGCAGGAGCAGCTGACAAAACGTTTCATTTCACACGATTCTGAGTTCAGTTATTATAGACTGGGAAGAGTCATAATGCCTGTCGAAGGCGCCACACTGGGCGAATCAGATGCTTGACAGAGGTGACGAACTGCTCGTGAACAAAAAACAAAATCTCCGTGACGCTCGGAGGACGGGGGGGGGGCTGGACCTGCAGGCGGCGCCGTCTCAGACTTCAGAGGGATATAAGGTCCGGTCGCCAGTGCTGCTCACGGGACCTCAGGAGAAGAAACCTAAACGGATCGCACACTGTATAGGATAGCAGGCCGGCTGTGCAGTGAAAATATCAGTTTCCCTGAAGCTCCGTCTGTAACCACAAGAGGGCGCTGATGGTCAAGATGGTCCAGACTTTGGTGGCCCTGCTGAGCCGATACTGGGCTCTCGGACTCATCAAGGGCAGAAGGCAGGCATTTACTGACGATATTGTTATTCATACATGTATTTTAATAGATCGATGACGTGTGAATTGAAAGAGAACAGCTGCCGGCCTGCAGGGAAAGGCTTGTCTGAAGCTGCAGAAAAAAAGACCCGTCTCTCTTCTGTACAGACACACAAGCGCGAGGCAGCGCAGCCCAGCAGAGCGCACCCCCCGGATCTCGGGGTCTCCACAGCCGCGGGTTACCCCAGACCCGCTCAAACCAGGGAAACATCTGGATGGCACAGTGGTTGGGATACGGGCCCCGCTGACAGAGAGAGGACGTCTACGGGGCATAAGAAAGTTTACAGACGAGAGGAGCCCATTCGCCCCATCATGCTCGTTTGGTGTCCATTAATAACTAAGTGATCAAGGATCCTATCCAGTCTGTTTTTGAATGTTCCCAAATTGTCTCTTCAGCCACATCGCTGGGGAGTTTGTTCAGATTGTGACGCCTCTCTGTGTGAAGAAGTGTCTCCTGTTTTCTGTCTTGAATGCCTTGAAGCCCAATTTCCATTTGTGTCCCGGGTGCGTGTGTCCCTGCTGATCTGGAAAAGCTCCTCTGGTTTGATGTGGTCCATGCTGTTCATGATTTTGAAGACTTGGATCAAGTCCCCACGCAGTCTCCTCTGTTCCAGGGTGAAAAGGTTCAGGTCCTCAGTCTCTCAGTAGGACTTTCCCTTCAGACCTGGAATAAGTCTGGTTGCTCTCCTCTGAACTGCCTCTAGAGCAGCGATATCTTTCTTGAAGTGTGGAGCCCAGAACTGTCCACAGTATCCAGATGAGCTCTAACTAGTGCATTGTACAGTCTGAACATCACTGCCCTTGTTCTCAATTCTACACTTTTGACAATATACCCTAACATCCTGTTTGCCTTTCTTATTGCTTCCCCACATTGTTTGGATGGAGAAAGTGAGGAGTCCACGTAGACTCCTAGGTCTTTCTCATCTAGTTCTATTCCTCCCCTGATCCAGAGCATCTCAGCTTCTGTGTTCAAGAGGTTTTTATTGACATTTTTATCCGTTTCTATTAAGGTTTGTTGTTGTGGTTTACAGTGTTAGAGATCCCGGCGCACGCTCCTCTGATCTCTCCCTCTCGTTTGGCCGCTCTCTCTCCGGAGAGATCGAGCGCTGCCCTGTGCATCTGGTGTCCTAATCTGGAAAGAATGCTCCCTCCGTGCCAAGTCCTCTTCTCCTGCTTTTAAACCTCTCGGCTATTCTGGAGAGGGTGGGGGGGCGATTAAAAGCATGAGAGGAAAGAGGAAAGAGAAGTGCGAAGTGCGGTGGCATCTCTCCTCCCCTCACGCAACCTTCGTTCAGCCGCCAGTGACTGAGACGGCAGCCACTGTGGTCGTTATTTAAGGCTACAGGGTCATCGTCTCTCCTCACTCTGTCCATCAGGGCCACGTGAGCGCCGGTTTATACAGGGTGGGGGGGTGCTATACCTTTTCTCTCCTCAGTTTTCCCTCCAACATTCATCTGGCCTCTGTCAGCCGACAAACTCTTTATCATCATTGCTGGGATTCTTCCCTGAGCAGAGGAGGCAGATCTCTCTCTTACAGAAACTGTCAGGAAGACGTGCCCTCACCTCTTATGTGCCGGGCCGAGCGAGGGCCGAGCGGGGGCTGAGCTCACCGCCCGTCCTGGGAGCACCGAGGAATGTGTGCCTCGACAGGAAGACAAGATGAGAAACAGAGCGCCTGGCTGGATCTCTTCAGAGTCTTCGGGGCTGATAACAGTCCCATTACTGAGTGCAGTTTAACACACTGCAGTGCTCTTTTGACATCATTTTTAATCCTCCCTTTCTCTGTTGACCCGAGACATTTTCACTTGGCTTCTCCAGGCCTGTGGTTTCTCAACTAACCTGGACACATCTGTGAAGAAACGGCGGATAGGCTTCAGTCAACAGTAACGCACACACTGCGACCACGCTTCTCCACTCACGCCGTGCTGAGCCGTGGTTTGATGATGAAGTGGTGATGGAGAGAAACAGAGAGACAGACATAAAGAGAGACACACAGACATAAAAACAGAGAGACAGAGGGATGAAGTCTCACCCGTAGAAAGTGAGCCGCAGATAGCCGATCCTCTCGCTCAGCCGGGCCACCTGGCCCTGCTCCACAGGGGCCCCCTTCAAGTACACGATGCCCACCCTGCGCAGGGCGGCCAGCCAGGCATAGGCAGCCTTGTCGTCCGTCAGCACCTCCTCGAAGCTGGCGGTAGGAATCTGCAGCTCGGAGCCCCAGTAGTGCCGGTCTGTGGGAACAGAGAGTTAGAGAAAAACATTATACTGGGCACAGTTTAAGTCCTGACACCTGAAAGGATCGCGAACTTGGGAGCAAACGAATCCCAGACTCCTGCAATGAGAATGGGCTCAATTCCAGCAGCGGGATGTTAAAAGCAGATAATTCAGGCATCCTAATGACTGTTTTTTCTTCCTCCTTAATTGGGTTGCAAGCATTTAATCTGCACAGTAGTATAAACCGACAGGCAACTCTGCGTGTCCTGACAGCCCGACACACCGCACCAGGAAGTGAAGGTTAGCAATGACGTCTTCTGGTTAAGAGAACCGTTTTGACAGTAGCAAAACCCCCAGAAAACAGCCAGGAGATCTTTATATAACGCAAGTGTGTTTCCAATTAGCCGGGGCCTCGCATTGGTCCTGCGTAGAGCTACACACCCGGGGTCCTCGAGTTGCATAAGAGGGAACCACAGAGATCCCACTGACAGCAGTGGAAAATCTCTGAGCCCTTTTTCATTTATTTTTTTCTCCCTTTCCTTTTTTCTCTGCTCTCTAAATTACTTTCCCATAAATTCTTTCTCAGAAGGATCCTCACAACACAGCTGCTCTGCACATTTCAGATCCACTGGCTGGGGACAGGCTGCGGATGTCTGATGTTTCTGCTACCGAGCGTTTGTGAAACAAAACAATAACGCTCTGGGTTTCTCTTCAGCCCCAAAACCATCGCTCACCGACGCCCGCCCCCCCATCGCAGGCCCGGCACGGTGTACAGACGCATGGCTTGGGTTCGGCTCGGCTCGGTCAGCAGAGATTAGAGATCCGGTGATATAGACCCTTCTGTGCCGTTAAAACAGCGTGTGTCAGAAATGATCTGCGTCACTGAAAACTGAAATTGTGATAAAGGCCCCAATAACATTAGGAGCAGATTTATTGCCATGCTGTCCCTCCAAGCCCCCGGTGAGAAGTTTCCACAGGAGTCACATCACCGGACTCTCAGTGGCACTAATTTACTTTGTTTTCAGCTCCATCTTCGCTCCGAGTTAGAGAGATTACACCCCTACGCCTCATTGGACTGATTAATAACACTATCCAGGCTCTTAAAAGGAATGATTTTCCAGAGAGAGGGATAAAGTTAAAACACATGGGGCTCCGAACGTCAAAAACACATCTACATTGCATATCTTTCCCGTCAGTATTTACGGCAACTCTCCCGCCACTGGCTTGTCGATTTGGCTGGCGTTGAGGCCGACATCCATCACTTCCAAACGCTCCAGCGATGTGCGGCGCTAGCAGAGGAAACTTGGCGCTCTCTCGATAACACCCTCTTTTCCACTAATCTGCAGCGATGCTGAAGTGGCAGTTTAAGCCACAGACCCCGGCTTTAAAGGACAATAAATTTGCCAAGAACATTTCTCTCCTTTAGATGCTGTTCTGACCACCAGCTGACCCCCTCTATACTCCTTCTTCTGTGTATTATTAAGAATTCGAATGGGTAAACCATTGATTAAAACCATCAGGCCAAATGATGTTTGAATATTTTTAAGTTTAAGTGAAAGGCATCACTAATTCCAGTCGCAACACAACAGAATGTGAACGAGTCCAAGGGGGGTGAATATACTTCCTAAAGTCATTTATATATTTATTGAACAACTCAAAACAAATGTGTTTGGCTTGCTTTGACTACAGCATTCACTGCAGGGCAAGAGAGCGCTGTGTGTGATTTGCTTTCCCCATTGCAATCCTGTCTTTCGTTAAAAGCTCGCAGATGAGAACAAAACAAGCATCCAATCAAGCATTTGAGGGTGAAATTGGCGCGGGACCGGCCCACTGCATGCCAGCCATGAACGCTCCTCTGTCCCCTTGTTTTGTACACTACAAATTCAACACAACATCTCTCCAACATGTGACACTGGGTCTCTGGGTCTGATTATTTGTTCTTCTAGGAGCGCTGACTACAGACCCCTCTCTTGTATATTAAAACAACGTGTGCACCATCTCAATGCTGGTGTGCGTTGAAGCGGATTCTTACAGTACAATACATTTGACCATAAACAGCAACTGACGTCAGACTCTCCCATCACGGCCGATCTGACACCGCGAGGCATGAGTCGACCAGCTGGCCACCCACCGGAGATTTTAATTAAGCATTTCATCTTAAACGATAATGATCGTACAGTAAAACCTCAGGTGTTCACGGGGTCAATATCCAGACATGTTTACAATGTGTATTAAATGTTCTAAATACCTCCTTTAAATTCAAGTCTGGGACACAGAGGGCTTTAAGAGCCAGGCAGGGCAAGACAGAGTTCAAGATAAATCAGTCAATTAATAGAATAAAACAACACTGTTGAGTGGACCCTTATTTCTAAGGCTCAGGGGGACAGGCGTTTAGGAAGTGAGGGGACCGAGGGGACGGGTCGTGTCACACACTGATTCTGCACGGCGATTGAGCACGCATTACCTCACGCTCTGGCCGCCGTCCACGGCGGACACGTGGGGAGCAATCTGACAGCTCTGGCTTCGCTGGCTCTCGGACGGGAATGACGAGTGAAATCAGTAATAATGAGGTTGTTCTCGATATTATCAGTCCCCGCCATCAATCACTGGGGAGAAGTCCTGCCAGCGCTTTAGGGCCCAGCTGGGGGAGGATACTGTCCAATAATGAGGGTAATTTCTGCTTTCACAAAACTAAAATAGCACATTCTATACATCTGAGCAGATGACCAGATCCATTTATTTTTAAATTGATCGCTGCGTTTTCAAAAGTAGTAATTTTAAATGGGTGGAGGAACTGAAACACGGGAGCGAACGGCTTTGAATCGGAGGAGTTGGTGGCAATAGGATTGAAGGAGAGCCGGGAAAACGTGGGGAAATAAAAAAAAAAAACTCAGCGATGAGGAAACCCACATGCCGACGTGCCAAAACAAATGAAATCATCTCCTCATTATACCAAACAACTGGCTTAGAGGAGCGCCGGCTGCCAGCTTATTTTCTGCATAACACACGCCCTGGAATGGGTTAGACTGAACTGCAGCTTCAGCAAGTCGTGCCGGGCTTCGTTCGTGGGTGCTGGGCTCTACAGGGGCCCTACAGGGACATGGAGGACTCTGGTGATCAGACAGGTGTGTCCCACACGTCCACTGAGGTCTCCACACTTTCACCTTGTTAATATGTTACTCTCGGAGATTTGCGCTTGTGCTTTTTTGGGAGGGACTGTTTTTTGTCTTTTGTCTTTTCCCCACAGAAGTGTTGAGAACTCTATTAAAAGCACCCATTTCATCTTTATTACACACACACACAAAGAAAATGCTAATAAAACCTTCAATGCGGTTTAGCTCAACTGATAAAGCACGTACATTTATTTTAATTATAATTATTGCCTTCATTTTATTTTCCTGATGGCAGTTTTCCGACAATGCTCTGCTGGCACGGTTGCCCGGTCCGGCACTTCCACAGATCAGACACCAGGGCTCCTGTGCTGCGCTGAAGGGAGCAGCTTTACAGTTGGATCACTTTGCACTCATTTGTGTAACACAACACACTTCAGTTTTTTGTTTCTTTTCTGCAGCCACTGCAGTTTTACCTCCAGCAGCAAGAATGTGAAACTCGAAGCTCAGAGCCACGACGCAGACAGCTGGAACCAGTCTGCGTCTCGCGGAGCCACCGGCTTGTACGGGGGTCTCAGAGAGGAAGACGGACCCTCGGGAAAGCAAGCGTTTGGAGGTTTGACCCTTTCCCACAATGGGACGAGTAGAGATGAATGGATTCTGATAGCAGAATACTACTTTGCTCAGTAACTGCTTTCTGCGAACATGTTTTAAAATGTATTGAATTGTCTCGTTTGTCTGTCTTTCTTAAAAATATCTCTCTCTGTGTTTACATGAATACACTTCCCTTAAAAATTTGCAGAATGACAATCTCCCCACGTATGCATCATAATGATTATAATCATCACTTATCTTTAAAGCAACATCTTTGCTCTCCAAAGTGTAATTGAATACTTTAAATGCAGAGATTCTCAGCCAGGATAATTTATACCCTGCCTTGCATTCAAAATTAAACACTTCGACGGCAGTGAAGCAGCGTGTTGACAAAAACGGGAGCCGAGGGGCAGAGCGGAGACGGGCGAGGTTTCCATTCATAAAAAACTCCACACGGGGATTGAGATCCAGTGAAGCGAGGGGCTTGTGTCTGATCGTACTTCTCTCGTGCGATTATGTTAACGCTGTGTGCAGTTTCTCAAGCCTGAAAATGACAGGTGATGACAATTCACTTAGTGAAACGTGAGAAGGAAGTCTAGAGAGGCCCGATGGTGCCAAGAGGCCCCAAACCGCCCAGCCGCACTCCTGCCCGGCCCCATTTCTCTGCAGGTCTCTAAGCTCAGGTTCGCCATTTCCACAGGGGAAGGGCCATATGGGCCACCGGGCTTAGACAGTATGGAAACTAAAGGGCTTTTCTTCAACAAGAACGTACAGTGGTGGCTTTCAAACGCAACACACCCAACGTGTTGGTCGACAAGTCTATCAGCTGTCCACCGCGAGGTTTGTCTTTTCAACAGAGTATGAAAAGAAAACAGTGTTCGTGCTGTTCACAAAAGCCCCTGTGTTTGGTGGTCAAAGCAGCCCAGTTACCCCCCCATCATTGCCCCATTGGCCCATTGGTGACTCATAGAAAGGAACTGAGATTCGCCGTTGTGTTTTCTTTTTCTCTGCTTTTCCTCTGCTTGTCCAGAGGTCTTGACGAAGACGAAGCGAGCCCGGCTCACCCTGAACAGATGCGACTCTGAGAGAGTCCTGAAAGGGAGCCTTTACGCTTGTTTTCTCATGTTTGTAATTCCATGTGTAGGTGTACTTTGGGACGGCCTCGCAGGCCTGTCTCGTAAACCCTTGGCAGCTACCGGTGAATGAGAACAAAGTGGGACAGAGTCTGATCTGTAGACATCAGGAAAGCACGTTGCACGGCCTGACCATAAATGAGTTTATTAACCATGCAGCGATTGGAAATGAGTTCATAAATACACACAACTCACTTGTATAAGGTAAAGCACACATTTACGACGAAGAAATTAAAATGTCACAGGATATAAACATGCATCTTATTTATTAATTGATTTACAACATAAGCTTTTAGGTTGTTAGTCTGTAAAAGTGGAAATAAATGGCCCATGCACTAAAATGTTGAAAGAAAATGACTGAAAACTCATAAAAGCAGTGAAGAGTTAAGCACAACTGAAAGCCAACTCTCTTACAATTCGTTAAAATGCTTCAATATGATACCCATGCTCTTCCTTCCAAACTGCATCTGCTACCATTTCTCGAAGCATGTGCTGCACATCAACTCGAGGCTCTGCTTTAGCCGCGGGTGTCAGACCAGAGCAGGGCCACCCGGCCACCACTGGCAACAATTGGGAGCTCCGAGCTCTGCGTAATGGAAACGGCAGGACTGCGGCACATTTCTATGGCCCCTTTGTCTGCAACACACAGGGGTCGTTCTGTACACACAATCCCAGGAGCGCCCGGGGAATCCAGCAAGACGTAGGTCTCTGCGTCGAGGAAAACACCGCCGGCCTTTCAACATGAACATCCTCCATCTGGACCTCATTTCAGGGGTAACATCTACTGCCAGATAAGAAAACACCCCCACGGGGGCCTCGTAACCAGAGCCGGTACAAACTGCGCTTGACGTCACTACAGTCGCTGGGGTGGATGAAGGGAAGTGCTTACGACCGGCTGGAACCCTTCCCAGATCATTAGTGCCTCCTGTCCCAAAACAACGGATTAAAAACAATTGAGTCCAAGGCGAGTGAGGGACGTGTCAAGTTCCCAACACCTGCTTTGGTCAGAAATGCTGCCGTTATTCAGGAGGAAGTAATTTCAATGCCACCATGTTGACCAAGCTGCTTAATCTGCTTCAGAAAGGAGGAGGACACACAATCCATGAGCGCAGCCCAGGCTGGTACTCGTAGCTTTAGTCCAACAGTGATGCAAGGGGCCAGATGCCAAATGTATTCTTTTACAACAGTGCCAGGATTCCCTCGCAGCGAATTCCCTCGGGTATAATTAAGACTCCGTTACTCATTCGTTAATGCAAAATGCACACATTGGCTTATCGCTGCTTAATGTTTAACCCGGCCCTCACCCTAAATATAGTTTAAATTCCAGTGTACGTCCCATTAGCATTTCCCCGAGGCGAGGAAAAGTCTGGCACAGACTTCACGAAATGGGCCCACCCAGGGCCGAGCAAACCTGTCACTTGCAGCAGCTTCTCGCCAAGCGAGACAGAGCAGTAGAGTGGAAAATCCATTCCACACATAAAATATTGCACAGACCCATCTTAAATGAAGGCCCCCAGGTCGCTCTTGAAAAAGACTTCCCGGTCAAATGAAGGATAGAAGAAACGGCAGCCAAGAGAGAGTTGAGGAAGAGTCTACGGATGTGTAAAATGTGCTCTTGGATTGTGTTGGTTGTGAAGCACGTCTCAATGTCACTGAAGGCACACAGATGAAATAAAACACCGATCTCAGCAGCTGTGCGCACGATCTACAGCTACTCAGCGCTGCCGTTCTGAAGGTTATCGGACCGAGAGGTGCCAGCAACTGGAGTTTTATCAGCCCGATTCTGTGGAAAAGCACCTCAGTCAGAGTAAACACGTCGGCAGTGGATTCTGGCCTCTCCCAGGAAACGCAGTGGATGTTGGATGCGTTAGAAACAAACACCGCAAATCTGATCTCTGCCAATGTGGACTGGAAACGATAAGAGTGACATTGCCTTCCTGCGGAGACAGACCTTGGCACAGACCACGGCTCCAGTAACACAAATATTTAGAGTGCACTCTGGGAGGATATACCGCAGAGTACACAAGCCAGGCCCCCCTTGCCATTCAGACATTGTTACGGGTTACACACAGGGTCAAGAATTTCCAGAACCTCCACACACGACTCGTTGTATTCGTCTTATACGTCCGACTCTGCAACGATTCATGTTTTAGAGATTTTGCACACAGAGATGATAACATCATAAACCACAAACAACTCACTTCCACACAGCTGTCTTGATGTAACCGTTTAAAAATAAATAAATAAACGGAGGGAAGCAGCCGCAACAGAAACGGCACGTCCCGAGATCCAACTTCTCTCCCGGGGGTCTTTTTAGAGAAGTATCGGTCAACAAACAACAAACAGCTGTTGCTGAAACAAGAGGAATATTAAAACTCAGAGGGAACATGAGGATGGTCTCTCGCACAGCAGGGGCCGGCCAACGCGAGTCACTCAGAGCTGGGGGGGTGAAAACTTACATCTGTCCTGTCAAAAGTCCACTTTCACACGAGAACACTAACTTCGAGGAATAACTTCTGCCCCAGCACAACGGGGCCACTTTTAAAGCTACTAAAATTAGAAAGAATCTGAAACCAAAGCAACAAATCACTGCGACGTTTCAGGGGACAGACGACACCAGCTTACAGAGCTCAGAACCAGGACGTGTGTTCGGTTTGTTTTTCTTTTCCCAGTCATGCCACAGAATAATTAATGAAGGCATAAAAACCACACACCCCAAGGATGTATTTTTAAATCAGTTTTTTTTTTTTGTATGCATGTATTGTGAACAACATGGTTTCGGACTCTGAACCCCAGTCTGGCTGCGCTGCGGATCGAGAGGCATCGGCTACAAAGGCCACTGCGATGAAGGCAGAGACGAGACGTGACAGCAGCTGTCTGGAGAGTGAGGACTCTCTCCCCGCGGTGCAGGATCGCATGGGTACCTCTGGACGGAGGCGGAGAACTGACGGAGAGGAAAAGGGAGGACAATCCCAATCCGAGGAAATGCAGCTGGACTTCTAGGAAAGTGCTGTGGGGTTGTTTTTAATAAAGGTATCCTAGAGGTTGCCGGTAGTGTTAGGAGTCCCCGTGGGAGGCCAGAGACTTATCTTCTTGGAAAAGGCATTCTTCAAGAGAAATGAGATCAGATGAAGCAGGAGATGAGACGATGCTAGGTGACAGGATGAGTTATCTTACAGAAAGACAAAAGAGGAATGGCTGTTTTACTCTCTTTTTATTTTGGGGCAGCACAGAATTCGCCGGGCATCGTTGTGATCAACACTGGTTCCTACTTACAGTTATGACTTACAGTAAGTCCGGTGAGAATGTGGATTTGTAATAAAAACATAGATCACCAAACCCTTCAGTTTTTGATACAGTGTAAAGGAAGCCACAGACATAATTTACATGGCATTGCATCATCCATTTCAAAGGCATTTGCACATTTGATCAAGCGCACCTTTGTTTGTTGTTGCTTATTCAATTAAGTCTTAAGTCACGTAACTCGATTGTGCAAAAGAAGGCAATATCAAGGATGTCTTACGGTTTAAGTGCTTTCTTCTGCGAGAGCCACTGAAAAACTATGTCGGCGCTCCATTCTCGCCATCTGGTTCAAACGTCCCCGTATTCTGTGCATTTGTTCATTTTCACAAATCATTTCTGTACAGCGCAATCTCCCCCCAGCACTCTGCCTCACAGATTAAATGAAAGAGTGGAAATCAATTCCGTGTGCCAATTATGGATACAAGAAGGAGCAGAGAAACAGGCTTTTTCTGGCTCACAGGCCGTCCCACAACTTCCCAGATCAAAGTTGGATCTGAAGTATCGCTCCTAAATCACGACAGAATCGAACACAGGACCCATGCGAAGGAACGGAGATCTGTCACACGGTCATGCGAAGGCAGTAGAGGGTGGAGAGAAGGTCAAGCATCGATCAGCACTCACAGGGGTCCTGGCTCAGATTCGAGATTCAGGAACTCCACACGACCTGCTCCTGAACAAATCCTGTATCCCCGAATAACATCCGACACGAATCCAATCACACAACCATCAGTGTCCACTTGCTAGAATACGATCCAGTCTTGCGTAGTAAGTGCATTATAAACAGGTGTACAGGAGACAACTTCGGCAAGTTCTACAATTACATCGATAGCGGTTGTATAGAAGCATCATGACTGTTTGACTCTGGGAACTTTAATCTTCCTTGGCATGACCATTTACATGCATCATAAAACCTTAATACATGCATGGATTAAGGTGGGGGGGGGGAGAAAAGTTACTGAAATACGATTTGGGGAGACAAACATGCGTCTCTGTATTATTTATTTGAAGCCAATGTGCAAAAAAAGCAAATAGTGAACATCCTCCGTTACTTCAACTAAAAAGAATGTCCACAGAAAAAAATGTTTTTCACAATTCTGAGACATAAAAAAAAGCAACAAAAAATAAAAAACAGAGTACGCTCTCCCGTGTGGGATGACAGCATGGAGAAAAGCGTGCGTGCCCTGGGCCGCTTTTCAGAAATAAAAACCATCAATAAGTTGCTCTGAATACCCATGCTGACAAGTTTACTAGCGTGGCACCGTACAAGACTTTAAAACGGCCTTCCCTGCCAGAGAGGACTTAGCTTTAGCATCCGGCCAAACGAAACAGCAGGGTGAAATAGCCGGAGAGAATAACAACCACCGTAATAATAAATCGGCAAAACAAATTGGAAAAGCCTCCGTGTAATGGAAGAGAAAGCCCCAATAGCAAATAAACAGAAGGAAAAAACAACACCTTAAGGGGTAAAATGGCACGCTGTGGATCATTAACTCATCAGGTCCTTGGCCAGTGAATGTTTCAGTCTATTAATGTTTAAAGGAAGCGATGAGGTTTGTCCAAGGCAGGAAATTCAGCCCGCAATTTCACAGAAGTCATGAGCTAATGTTTGGATCACAGCCAGAAAAGTCAATGAAAAGCCTGTCATGAAAAGGTAAGAGTTCGTGTTCCTCCGTAGGGAACGGGCTGCTGTATGACACCATGAGCTGGTTACAATCAAAGTGTTCTTCAAGAGCACACTGTGGATTTGTGCGTTTGCGTTTAGATAACGGCAAACAGGCTTCAGACCTCAGAGAAAGCAACAATGGAAGATGGGAAAGCTGTGAAAGGAACTGGACTCGAGACTCAGGAACCGATTCAATAAAAACTTCGACCCACCTGCTGATAGCCAGCCGAGTTCCGGTTTGTACTTTTTTTATTGGCATCTGGATCATAGTTTTGATTTTATCCAGTTCTTCGTCTCGAGTCCACTTCCTCTCAGCTTTCGATTTAATCCCAGCCTAAGACTCGAGTGCAGCGTAATCGGGGTGGGAACATCTTGCTGCTGAAGAAACAAGATCAGGAAGTCGCCCGGTGCACCTGACAAAAAGCCCAGCTCAGCTTGTAAAAACACACAGGGACAGATGGGTTCTGTGCTGGTTTCAATATCCGGCGTCTAATGTGCCAAGGGAATACCCTCCCTCAGGGGCACAGTGTGCTACTGTATCATGAGCGATGAAAGGACAGACCAGGCATTGCAAGCTTAGTAGGAAAAGCGGCTTCGTAAGGGCAGGCTCTCTTGACCCTTGGCATTCATTCTTGGTGCCGGTCAAATGCCACCCTGAGGGCGTTGTATTATTCTCGAGTTAAATCCAGGACAAGGAAAATGAAGAACAGATAAACGCAGACGATGGATGTTCCCACACTGACAGCTACACCGAGTTGTCTGCTGCTCAGATCATGACGATTGCCGCTGGACGTCACTTATAGCTCTGCTTTTCCAGTATCCTACAACTAATAAATCTCCTTTACAACTACATCACATACGTTAGGATTACGGCTCTTATCGCCGTTGAGAATGAATGTATTTTCAGGGACACGCAGGCTGTTAATCATGAGGGGAGCAGCAGATTTTCGGCACGTGGAGCGTTCAGCAATACAACATGCACACGCAAGTCCTGCACTAGGAGCTTAGCGTGAGTTTGGCACCAGTAACTGAAAGGCGCCAGGTATCCTGAGCCCAATGCTTAGAAAACATTAAAATTAATGGAAGAGGGAGGCGTGTGCAGGTCATTAAGAAACTGACCGCCAAATGCACGCGGTCCCTTATGACCCAATGGGAAAAGGCTCATACTCCGCCAAATGCACCCCGACTGCTGCAGAGTGTGTGTGTGCGAGTGTGAGTGAGTGAGTGTGAGTGAGTGAGTGAGTGTGGTAATGAATATTTGCAGAGGAGAGGTTACAGATCGGGAGAACGTATTTTTATTATTTACAATTAAAACCAAACAGAAAGCTCCTTGAGTCGCAGGGTGACAGAGCTCGGGGGTCTGGAGCGATCGGGCTAGACGAGGGGGCCGCGCTGCCCGTTTCCACCGTGCTCTCCTCAGCCCTAAATCAGCCTGGCCTGCGTCTGGAGGGGGAGGCTGAACACAACTCTCCACAGAGCCGCGTGCTTCGTCCTCGGACTGCCAGGAGTTTTACCCCCCGAGTCCCGAGCGGTTTCATACACAAGCGCCTTAGAGAAGGAGATGCAGGTTTTCGTGGAATTGTAAATCATCGACAGGGAGCTCTGTGGTTTGCAAGATTATGTAAACAACACAGTGATTTATACACAACACCGCCAATTTGTTTAGTATAGTAGGTTAGATGATTTGTTTTCTGTCCACTTTACAAATTGACAGATTTACTGCCACTGGCATGAAAGTCTTATAAAACAGTTGCTTCAGTCAGAATTGAAGGTTAATAGAAATGTCGGAGGAAATACGTGCCCCTTCATCACACTGACAAAAAAGCAATTGTCATTCAAAACGCAAGATGCACGTCAGGATTTATTTATGCTCTCCTTTAGCTCAGAAACCAGCCTTCAGAGGGAATCGCATGACGGGGGATGGGACACAACCTTCAGCTCAAGGACTTGCTCCATCACAGAGATAAATCACGGCGTCCACACAGATAAATGGGACTGGAAGTCTCTACAGAGGAGTGACAGCCAGCCATGAGGACGGCAGCGAAGGAGGGACGGGTCTGGAAACCCAGTTCTCCGTCCAAATCCGCAGCTCTGCGAGGCTTCTGTGCACAACATCCATCACTTCACAAACATTCCCTCGCATATATCCGCATCCAGACTCACTGAATCATTTCTCTTCACACCGTGAGCCCCGAAGCCACGAGTCTCAATTGGCCTGTGTTCGAGAGCATCAGACCATGACGCCCGTGTGTGGAGCGCAGGGGTGTTAATAGTGGCAGAAATTAAACTGAACTCTCCTTCTCTTCACCTGACTGGCGTTGGGAAGAGAATTTATGGATATTTGTAGAAAATCGCAAGCCTAATTAAAATCGAGGCTCTCATAAAAAGTGCTGCAAAGATGCGTACGTTTGAATACAGCTGTCTGCTTAATCGGCACATAAAAAAAAAAAATATTAAAAAAAGCATCAACATGATTCATACTTTGCTTCCCTGCCGAGCTTTGAAAGCACTCAACACAACAGTGTCTATCACTCTTGCTTCTGTAATGCGTCTGGCATCCAGGACCTGCACATCACAGCGAGAGCACGAACTGATTGTTAAGTGAAACCAGAAGCTGATAAATTGTTTAAACGTTATAATAAAAAGCCACAACAAAGAAAAGTGAAATATTTTCTAATTTCCATTTGAACATGAGCTGGAAAAATACCAAGCATTAGAGCGCAACCCCAGAGGATGGGCGGGGGGGCGGTGTATCCCATCTGATCCCTTAAAACAAGTTTTATTAATGTTTTTAAGGCAACTCATTGGATTTGGCCCAAAGGAGAGTATAAAATAAACAGAACAATATGTGCCGAGAGCAAGATAACCAAATCACCAAGTGTTTCTCATTTATCAAGCGCCGAATTACAAGCCCTGGACTCAGACTGCCTTCCAGTTCCAGTAAAGTATGAGTAATGCGTTCGACGGGCTCATCTATATATACTGACCCAGTGCAAACCTCTGATCCGTCAGCGTGTTTAAAACACTCGCTCTCCTCTCGCCTTCTCCTGTTCCGCTCTTGCCTGGTTTTCCTTTCGTCTGCCATCATGATATAGTGCGTTAGTGCTGCTTTAGATCTCAGTTATCTGCTAGCTACAATAAGTACATTAATAAATACATCTAAGGGACAGTGGGATGCAGATTTTCAATCACTTTAATGGTCATGGAATCTGTCATCACTTTATTTTGGAGAGATGACGATAACCCACACGTGTCCTCCAACACGTGCATCGACAGGACATCTTCCTCTTCCACCCCCAGCTCCAGGCCCAGAGCCCAGGAGTCATGCATGGGGGGCTGGCACCGCACTCTCTCGCTCCGAGCCCCTCGGTTGTGCACCGACCCTTGAGGGAAGCCCAGTCAGTCAGCTACTGAAAAAGCCCAGATTGCAACCAGACATTTGCAGACCACAGGGCCCAACCGGCCCCCCGAATAGAGGCCTTCAGCGGTGCAGCCAAATCAGAAGCGCCACGGAGCGCCCTAGTGTCTGTGACTGACATCTTTCCAAAACCCTGGAAGCTGTGAGGAGCTCGACGGCTGCTGTGTAGACCGTGAGATTCAGAAAAACACGTCTCAAGGTGAACCCAGAGTTTCCAAAACTGTTCAGTAAACCTTCAGGGTAATTAGCGAGGCCAATAAGACCTCCGTATTCAATCCTGCAATTACCTCATCCAGCCCACATCTGACAGCCTGTTTGATTTACAGTCAAGCAAAGCCAGTCATCCGCAGACTCTGCGATTTGAGTTGCACTGTAATTACCAAATAGTTTCCGACATCCCTGGCAAAACACTTTACGTTACTTGTTGACATTATAAAAGCAGCACTCTGTGCTTTGCTTCATTGCACACGGACTTAAAAATACATGGCTGAAAGTTCTAAAATACATATTTAATTTATGAAATGTTACTTCCTTGAGTAGCTCAGTATCCTTTAACCCATATCCAGGGCGACTTTTGCTACTATTGCTACAATACACCAGATTATTTATACAATTACTCGTTTGTACAGCTGTGTTTTTACTGGAACAATCCAGGTACAGTACCTCGCTCAAGGGCACAACAGCATTAACGTCCCCCACCTGGGATTAAAACCCACAACCCTCCTCTCTAAGGGCCCAGAGCCCAGAACGCAACAACACAACGCAGCAGAGTCTGAGCTGCAACGCAAACAGCTGATTCCAATACATCACGCTGTCCTGCATTCCTTGTAATCACTCATTGAAATGGACATCAATTACGTATTTTTTTATATTTATTTTTGTTTGAGGACAATGTTGATACAAAGGGTAAAAAAAAAAAAAAAAAAAAAAAAACTTAATTCAAGCCACATGGAGAATGATTTCTGCTGCTTACACACACATCTTCCCCTCCAGGAAATGAAGAACCGTCAATAATTTGTCTTCGCATTTACGGTTATAATTGGGAGTTGGGAAGGGAGTGGGGGGGATAGAGAAGCGATTGAAAGAAAGGCAACCTGGCCCATGTGGACTCGTCTGTGCCAGCATGATTAATAAGGTGATGACAAGTCCAGATCCACATGGAAACATGGGCTTTGACAGCAAAACTGCCCTGAGCGCCGTCCACTTAGAGCCAGGAGACTCAGCCCAAACAAACACTTAGAATATAAGAACTGTGCATGAAAAAATAAAATAAAAAATGTAATGACTAACAAAATGTAGACGTAGATGTAGATAAACCAGACCAAGTTATGACTTTAATAAGAGTGCCGTAAGACATGTATGGGGAGGGGGGATCCTAAAAAGGCAATAACTTCATACATGATTATTTCTCAAGCAAAATATATGTTGCACCCATAATCACTGCTCACATATTTTTAAATGTTAGTTTTTGTGAACGTGAACGACAGACCCTGTGACTCTGCCAGACCAGTGTTGGAGTATGAATGGTCTAGACAGGGGTTTCTGGAGGACCCCCCACCCTGCTGGTTTGTGTTCCAACCAAGCTCATAATTACTTAATTGAACCCTTAATTGAACTAATAATTTGCTTACATTTTACTTTTTAAATGGTGTAACTGATAAAAAGTTGGTTATTTAATAAAGACAAGTTCCTCATACAATTTTATACTTAAAAGCCCTACGGTTTAAAATAATTAAAAGGAAAATTTGTTCAATTAAAAGTTCAATTAAGTAATTGAGAGCTCAGCAGGGTAGGGGCTCCTGCTGAGTTGGGAACCCCTGGTCTAGACAGTGGGGCTGGACTGGAGGGAGAAAGATGTTGCAAGGTGGTATAATTAAAACTATCAGGGGTCAGCACTTTGTGTCTCTAGGGAATGTTAATGTACAGGGGTTATTTATTGTGTGTGTTTTTTAATGCAATGTCATCAAGGCCTATGCAATGTACCTGGTGACTGTGTGAGTCCAGTTGCTGCCAATGGGCGTCCCATGTGGGTTTTACTTCTTGAAACTAAGCCCTGTTCCTTTAAGACACAGTACAGATGAGTCACTACGACTGACGCATTCACTGCGCCGCTCAGTTTAACACAACTGGAGGACCCCTTGCTCTGCTGGGTTTTGTCCCAACTGAGATCTTGATTGCTTAATTGAATCCTTACTAACAAGCTCAATTATGTAATCAAGTTGGAACAAAAACCATAAGTACAGGGGGTCCTGCAGGACCTGCACCAGAGCAACCCCCATAAAGGAAGTGACACATTTCCAAAGAGGCTGATCATAACTATTGACAATAAAAGACTTTGCTTCAATGATGCGAATGACAGCCGTTTGTCCCTACCATTCAGAAAGAGCTCCATTTGCTGCTTCTGTCGTGCCGAGGGGGAAAAGCATCTCTTCTTCAACCAATCTGCATCAAATTCACTGATGTGCTGGTCGGGCCAGATGACGGACACCTAGGATCCGAACAGGAACATGAGAAATCGGATCATAATCTCAGCAACACCATTCTGCAAATCACTGGTGTCCAGTGTGCGATCCAGTCATAATCTCAGACACAGCATCAGGACCTGCAGTCCTGCAAAAGACTGCCACATGTGGGTTGTGTTTTCCGAGAGGTGATTAACACTTTAACAATTGAATAACTGCCCCAAGAAATGCGAGTGTGGATGAATCATAGTTCTGTGGAAAGAAACCACAGATGTGACATGCTGAAGGGTGAACTCATTGTGGGAAGAGCAGTGTTGCAGCGGTCAGGGCTCTGGGCTCCTGAGAGGAGGGTGGGGGGTCCAATCCCAGGTAGGGAACCCTGCTGCAGTACATTGCTCCAGTATAAACCCAGCTGTATAAATGGGTAACTGGATGCAAATAAACAAATGCTCTATATTGTAACAACTATAAGTCATTCTGGAAGGGCTTTCTGCTCAAAAATAATAATAACATAAGAACAAGACTATTTAGTTTATATAAGTAATATTTGTTTTTCTGAAACTCTTTACAATAAGAAGGCTCTATCCATAATACAATCAGCATGGGCTTCCCCTTCCCAAAAATCCTAATTATGGCACAAGCGCATCAGACACTTCCATTGGTTTCTAAGAATAAATGACACCGGACTGTTAAGGGTGGCGGGGTGGAACCAAAACCCTGATACCAGCTTCAGTACTCATTGAAACAGATCCAGAAAGAGCAAGCGTACATCAGTTGGTCTGGTCCAACAGGGGGAGTGTACAGCAGCATCCTCTCAGCACCCTACCTTGGTGGGCTCGGTCAGCAGCACCCTGTCCACGCCCGTGTCGACGTCCAGCTCGGTCAGGAGGAGGCTGCGCGCCCGGGCAGACCGCAGGAAGCAGTGTGGACACTGGCAGTTGTCCCTCAGCCACACGAAGGGGTAGAGGCTGCTCGACCCGTCCTCCCACTGCACACTGACCAGGCGCTCCCCGTCCAGCGCGCGGACCCGCCGGATCCTGGAATTCACCCCCTCCGGCAGGGGGGCGGCGGCCGTTTGGTGCCAGCGGCTCACCCCCGGTGCCACCGGGTCCTGGACTGGTAGATGCCCAGCTCTCGTTGCCTTCTGGAGCAGCCGCAGCCCATGGAGGCCCGGCTTCACTCTAGAGAGGCATCTGGCGAGACCAGTCCACATGGCAACACAGTGCAGGTGAAGAAAAAGACAGAAAAAATAGAGGGTCTCACACACACCCTTGTGCTCTTCTCCTGGGTGTCGTGTCCCGGGACCGGCTGCCAAACGCTCAGTGCAGGATGCAGGGCAGGAGGACAGCACTGTGCGACTCTGTGTGGTATGGAGAGAAAAACCAAGAGCTTATATATGTTTTTATGGACAGGTGACGTAGAGAGTTATATTTATAGGTTTCCAAGAAGTGCAGCGAGTTCATATTAGGTGGAGGGGGACGACGATAACTTGGCAGAGAAGGAGACAATGGTGTAACGAAGTAGTTAAACTGGCAAGAATCTGAATTTATGATCGACATCAGTAGCTCACTCTAAAAGTCCATTGTGATGATGGAAGGAATCCACTTCCACATCAGCATGAAAGGTAAAGATGGAAATACTGATCGAGCTTATCTCTGGGACAAAGTGCAAGTTTACTGGACTCGTAGGCACACCATGGCGTGGGGGGTAGCATTCCTCTGCTGCTTGGTTTAATAACTGATACCAACTGCAATACTGTTTCCATTTCTTAAACAGTACCGGTTAGGTCTACAAAAAGGTGGTAACCTATACCAGTTTATTACTTGGGACTGTTTCTCATGGAGTGATATCCATTAGAAAGTGTAGAACTGACACAGAGGAAGGTTTAAATGCAACATGACCTAGTTCAAGTGTATATATAATATAATATATAATCTTACACCACTAAACAGTGAAACTATTGGAAATAATCCATCCTCCAGCTGGTCTGTAATTAAGTACCTTTTGGTTAAAGCCATTAGAAATATTATGACGATTTCTAGATGTATATTTGTTGTTATTAATATCACAGGAATGCCCACGACTTTTGCCATGATTGCACATGTTGATCCAGTAAAGTAACACTTTCAGTTCAGCCCGAAAGTCGTCCACCTCCCTCCCTGTCTTCTGGCTCCAGAGCACCTGGCAGCAGCAACGAAACCCAAGAACTGGAGCAAAGAGCAGATATGAGGATCTGGACAACTTCCCAAATAAATACTACACTATAAACCGCTATAAATACAACTCTCTCGAGTATGACATATTGTCCATTGCTGTACTTCATGTACTTGTATTACCATGTATTCATTTATTCAGCTTTAGAGAGTATGAAACGATCCTATTTCCTTTATAAATGAGCGATCCGGGTGAACTGCACTGCTACTTTATAGCAACAACTGAAACTTAAAGTCACGTGTTTGTGATCAGGTATCAACAGCACTTCTCTTTCCTCTGTAATGACGTCACTACTAAAGAGAGGGTGGTTTAATAAATAGTCATATTTAAAAGACAAACAACAACTGTAAAACAGCAGGAGGACGACACTGCCCTGTCCGGTCGCTCCGCAGCGCAATGTTCCTGTACGCTGCGGTTTCATAATAATGTCTCAAAGTTAGTGTCCCGTCTCAGCGCTACTGCACACAGACACACAGTAACACAGGCTCTCACAATAACGCGGACAATCACAGACACAAAGTAACAAGATTACCTGCTGCCAGGGAGCGAGCGCACATCGCTGCGTTTTGAATCAGCTTTATTGAAACGCAAGGACGCGTCACCCGGAGCCGGCGGAGGGAAGTAGGTGAAAGGTCGCAGAGTGTCTGGGGGCTGCGCTCATGACGCAATCGGTGTGAGGTCATCATTTATCAGACAGACTGAAAGTGAAATTAAATGCAGAGGAAAGTGTGTATGTATCTTTTTTTTCTTTATCTGAGCACTGCTGCAAGGAGATAACACTCGAGAAGCACACTGTTCACCCCAATGATGATAATAAACTGCGTGGAAATATAAGCCTTGCCAGCTATGTGTACATACAAACATATACATATTTCATGTGTTCACCTGGTTGATGCATTGAGCACACTGTATAAATATGTGTTTGCATACGAGTCTATACATAGAGAGAAAGGATGTGTGTGTTTATATTTTAGAAATCTAGAATAGACACATTGCCCGAATGTAGAAAAATGGTTCGCATGTATGTACATATGTGTGTGTGCACATGCATGCATGTATTATTTATTTCTTAGCAGACGCCCTTATCCAGGGCGACTTACACAATATAAGTGCAATACAAATGCAAAAATACAGTGCAGTTCAAGGCATAAAACATTTTACACAAACCAATTTACACAAGTGTATAGAATATACGGGGTTTTGCATCCTGGATTGTGAAAGCTGATGAGTAGATGTTTGGTCCCAGTCAAGGGCCAAGGGAAAGGGAGCAAGGTAGCTTGGTGCAGTGTGGTCGAGACAGCTGTAGGTGAGGGTCAATGTCTTGAACTCAATGCGTGCCGCTATTGGGAGCCAGTGGAGGGAGCAGAGCAGTGGAGTAGCGTGTGCGAATCGGGGCAGAGAGGCACCAGACGAGCCGCAGAGTTTTGGATGAGCTGGAGCGGCGGGTAGTAGATGCAGGCAGGTCGGCCAGGAGGGAGTTGCAGTAGTCCAGGCGGGAGAGGACCAGTGACTGGACGAGTAGCTGAGTTGATTTGTCAGTGAGGAAGGGTAAGAGAAACCATGGGATGTAATGAGGGGTCCAGGGAGCGAGTGTAGAGAGAGAACAGGAGGGGGCACAGGATGGAGCCTTGGGGTACACCTGTAAGGAGACGTTGGGGGGGTGGATGAAGTACTTCACCATGTCACGCCCAGTCATTGAGGTAGGAGGAGAACCAGGTGAGAACAGTTCCAGAGATTCCAAGTTCAGCGAGGCAGGTGAGGAGGATGGAGTGATGAGGAGTATGAGAACTGAGGAGAGGGAGGCCGCCTGAGGGACGCGTCAAAAAACGATACTTAACTGGGGTGAGCTAGGCGACTCCTCTGCTGGCTTGCCAGTGTCCAGTGGCAAAAAAACATATGTATGTATGTATGTATGCATGTGTGTGTATGTATGTGTGTATGTATGCATTTAGATGCTGGTAAGAATTATAATTTACTGGAATCTCTGGAACTTATAAACCAACAAAAAGCTGATTGCAAAAATATGAAACCTATATATATATACATATACAGGGGCGGTTCTGAGGGGGGGCCAGTGGGGGGCAGTGCCCCTGTGACAGCAAGCTTGCCCCCCCCTGTGGCCCCCCTAACTAGTACTGTGGACAAAACACTGTCAGCACCCCACCCCAGCATCGCGGACAAAACACCCCCCTATTCCAGCACCACAGAGAAATTGATGGTCCCCCTAATATTACAACTGGCCCCAGCCAGGACCCCCCAGCTGAAATTGTCTAGAACTGTACATATATATATATATATATATATATATATATATATATATAGTAACAGTTTTGGTACTGTTAAAAACCCTTGGGTTCCAAACAAGGAGTCAGACACCAAATAGAAGTAAACGTGCTCTTTATTTCCTCAGATGCGCTTACGCTCCGCCTTAACAAAGGCAGATCAGGCAGTGGAAAAAATTGCCAAACGGCAGGTGAAGTGCTGGAACCCGATTATTTCAACATAGGGGGGAACACCCAAACAGAAAACAAACGTAGAACAGGGGGGACATAAACAAAACAGCTGTACAACCATACAGAACGTTGGCTTACTTCCCCGGGGCTGCCCAAACGGTCTGTCGCCAGAAATCGGGCGAGCAGGCACAGTGGTCTGCCACTTGCTGTCATCTGTTTCAGGGGAGATCACGAGCTGCTAAACTCTGAGAAGCGCTGTGGCTATTCAGAACCCAATTATTTGAACTTAGGGGGGAAAACCCAAACAGAAAACAAACATGTAGAACAGGGGGAAATAAACAAAACAATTGTACAACCATTCAGAACATAATGAACCCTCAACAATTATTAATAATTAACTAATTTAACAGCCTCGGGACATCTCCCAGCAGCCCTTGCAGAGATGCCCGCATATTAATCAAACTCCGAAACTATATATATATATATACACTCACCTAAAGGATTATTAGGAACACCATACTAATACTGTGTTTGACCCCCTTTCGCCTTCAGAACTGCCTTAATTCTACGTGGCATTGATTCAACAAGGTGCTGAAAGCATTCTTTAGAAATGTTGGCCCATATTGATAGGATAGCATCTTGCAGTTGATGGAGATTTGTGGGATGCACATCCAGGGCACGAAGCTCCCGTTCCACCACATCCCAAAGATGCTCTATTGGGTTGAGATCTGGTGACTGTGGGGGCCAGTTTAGTACAGTGAACTCATTGTCATGTTCAAGAAACCAATTTGAAATGATTGGACCTTTGTGACATGGTGCATTATCCTGCTGGAAGTAGCCATCAGAGGATGGGTACATGGTGGTCATAAAGGGATGGACATGGTCAGAAACAATGCTCAGGTAGGCCGTGGCATTTAAACGATGCCCAATTGGCACTAAGGGGCCTAAAGTGTGCCAAGAAAACATCCCCCACACCATTACACCACCACCACCAGCCTGCACAGTGGTAACAAGGCATGATGGATCCATGTTCTCATTCTGTTTACGCCAAATTCTGACTACCATCTGAATGTCTCAACAGAAATCGAGACTCATCAGACCAGGCAACATTTTTCCAGTCTTCAACTGTCCAATTTTGGTGAGCTTGTGCAAATTGTAGCCTCTTTGTCCTATTTGTAGTGGAGATGAGTGGTACCCGGTGGGGTCTTCTGCTGTTGTAGCCCATCCGCCTCAAGGTTGTACGTGTTGTGGCTTCACAAATGCTTTGCTGCATACCTCGGTTGTAACGAGTGGTTATTTCAGTCAAAGTTGCTCTTCTATCAGCTTGAATCAGTCGGCCCATTCTCCTCTGACCTCTAGCATCAACAAGGCATTTTCGCCCACAGGACTGCCGCATACTGGATGTTTTTCCCTTTTCACACCATTCTTTGTAAACCCTAGAAATGGTTGTGCGTGAAAATCCCAGTAACTGAGCAGATTGTGAAATACTCAGACCGGCCCGTCTGGCACCAACAACCATGCCACGCTCAAAATTGCTTAAATCACCTTTCTTTCCCATTCAGACATTCAGTTTGGAGTTCAGGAGATTGTCTTGACCAGGACCACACCCCTAAATGCATTGAAGCAACTGCCATGTGATTGGTTGGTTAGATAATTGCATTAATGAGAAATTGAACAGGTGTTCCTAATAATCCTTTAGGTGAGTGTATATATATATATATATATATATATATATATATATATATATATATATATACACCGATCAGCCATAACATTATGACCACTGACAGGTGAAGTGAATAACACTGATAATCTCATTATCATGGCACCTGTCAGTGGGTGGGATATATTAGGCAGCAAGTGAACATTTTGTCCTCAAAGTTGATGTGTTAGAAGCAAGAAAAATGGGCAAGCTTGAGGATTTGAGCGACTTTGACAAGGGCCAAATTGTGATGGCTAGACGACTGGGTCAGAGCATCTCCAAAACTGCAGCTCTTGTGGGGTGTTCCCGGTCTGCAGTGGTCAGTACCTATCAAAAGTGGTCCAAGGAAGGAAAAGCGGTGAACCGGCGACAGGGTCATGGGTGCCCAAGGCTCATTGATGCACGTGGGGAGCGAAGGCTGGCCCGTGTGGTCCGATCCAACAGACGAGCTACTGTAGCTCAAATTGCTGAAAAAGTTAATGCTGGTTCTGATAGAAAGGTGTCAGAACACACAGTGTGTCGCAGTTTGTTGCTGCAGACCAGTCAGGGTGCCCATGCTGACCTGTCCACTGACGAAAGCGCCTACAATGGGCACGTGAGCATCAGAACTGGACCACGGAGCAATGGAAGAAGGTGGCCTGGTCTGATGAATCATGAGTTCAAGGTGTTGACTTGGCCTCCAAATTCCCCAGATCTCAGTCCAATCGAGCATCTGTGGGATGTGCTGAACAAACAAGTCCGATCCATGGAGGCCCCACCTCGCAACTTACAGGACTTAAAGGATCTGCTGCTAATGTCTTGGTGCCAGATACCACAGCACACCTTCAGAGGTCTAGTGGAGTCCATGCCTCGACGGGTCAGGGCTGTTTTGGCGGCAAAAGGGGGACCTACACAATATTAGGCAGGTGGTCATAATGTTATGGCTGATCGGTGTATATATATATATATATATATATATATATATATATATATGTACCCTTTGCCATTTCACCCAAAGCACTCTTGCATTAGACATTTGTGGACATGAAAGCAAGCATGAGGACATGTTTACACTTCATTAAATCATAGCAGAACCAGCACAGTATTAAAGACAACTAAGCTGAGTTGCTTTTGCTCGAGTGACTGTGCAGTTTGTGGCATTAAGAACCCGAACTGGATTTCAAATAAAAATAGTCACAAGTTGTAAATTCCTGGTAAACGTGAAATCAAGAGCTCTGTAGCTGAGGTCTGGTGAGTCATTGTGAACACAAACACTTTCCATAGGAAGTACAAAGTGCATTGTGCAATCCTGTGAGAGAGGCTTGTCTTTAAAGATCCAAGCAAGGGACAACTCTCATCTGCCAAGGCTTCATTTGGGCAAGTTAAATATTTACGCTGCATTTTCACTGACTCATTCTGTGGCAAAGGTTTCCCCACAGAGTACAGTACAGCACAGTACAGCTCAGCACACGTGTTTGCAGTGAGATGCACCACAGGTGGACATCCTGCATATTCTCATGACCTGACTGCTAAACCCAGCTGATTGGTCCTCACACTCTGAAACAAAGACATCACATTGTGCCGCCAAACTAACTGGAAGCTGATTTATTTGTGAAACACAAGAAAAGCAGATCCGAGAGACGTCACACACGCAGACAGACAGCAGCCTCTGGTTTTGAGAAACAATGAAACATTTAAACCCTCAGCCCCCTGAAAATGATATAAACATCTCCAGAGCTGCAGTGTTTTATATCTGATCCACGCAGGGTCTGTCAATGAACAGCCGCAGACCTCAGAAGGTTCCCTTTAAAGTCACAGCAGACGAAGACGTGGGCGTCTGAGTCCTTCTCCGAGGATCCGCATTTAGCAGATTCTGGGGATATTTTCTGCTGTGGTCTGGCCTAAGCAGAACATACTTTCATGCTGGGTTAGTCCTAGGACATCCAGTACTTACAGTTACATAAGCCACCTGGCTTTTCTGCACTTGGAGACGAGAGGAGAAAGTCTACAGGAGCTTGCCTACCATCCCGGAGGACCGATGAGGCTCTTCTTAGCCAAGTTGTTGCCATTTTCTGATACATATATGACACACATATCAAGCCATGCATTTTTATTCGAACGACTTTGATATAATAGATCAGTGAGTTTCATGACTGCACTATCCGGAGCAGAGACTTCTTTTTCAGGGGCGTAATGGACTTTTGTAAGTGTCTGTGGCTGCCGTGGCTTCCACAGCAAAGTGCTGTGGAAATGCCTGAGGCCCTCCACGCACAGCAGCGCAACACAGAAGACGTAAGAAAGAATGATAACATTTGGCTCTAGTAAATCATCTTGAGACACAACAGTCATATGAGAGCAATGCAGCTCAAAGCTCGCTGGTTTCCAGGAGACCCGGAGAGTAGGTTGCAGCACAACAACACTGTACTGTTTTTTTCCACTATAAGGGAAAACAAGTGACCTGGAGACAGAATTCCTTTGCGGTTCGTTCCCTGATTACAAAGCTTATCAAGGCCTGGCAGATGCTGCTGGTTAGATTGCCTGATAAGAGAAGGTAAGAGAAAGAAATTCAAAATAAATTAATGGCCTGCTACCAGCCCCTGCCGAAGCCCAAAGCCTGCAGTAGATCATAACAGAAGTCTCACACAGACGCATGAATTGCTTTATATACCAGGAGTGGAGACTTAGATATTTCATAGATTTATTTCCCAGGGAATCTTTCTGATTCAGTTGGCAGCCGAGTGGAGAGATGACATTCCTCCAGAGAGACGAGCACTGCATTTTTTGGGAACATTACCAGAACAATGTGAAGGCCACGGACTATTGACATAAAGTTAGTAACATTTAGCACATAGAATGGATTCAGACACTGCTGTGATGTTGTGGCACTTGACTCTCCTCGATTGTCGGTGCACGACACCCCATGTAACATTCCAGCAAAGCCATGCTGAAATCCCGGGCCGTGGCTTTTCTCGCACAGTGTTCCTGTCGGGACGGGCGGCCCTCAAAGCAAGTTTATAATTTTCTAAAATTGAGAGCCGTTTCCTTCCGCCAACTCTCTTTAAAAAGCTATTTCCATGTTCTCGAGAGCTAGCTTCTGAGGACAAACGCCGAGCCCAACAACCACACCTGCTTGTTACCATTTTTATTGGCTTCCTGCTGTAAAAATAAAATAAAATAAAATAGTGCAATGGCTCTTGTACTACGCGCAAAGCCGGCTCCAGATGTGTCCGTAGTTTCAGAGAGATTTATGGTTTTGAGTCATGCATCACAATTAAGTTAACTTTTGTAGGGTACTTATTAAATTCTATTGAATGTTTAACGTTTGACTTTTGATCTTGTTAAATCCCAAAACAATCAGAAGACGAGGGATTTGTTTTCTCCGCTGATTTATCCAAAAGATGAAAAGTCTGATTTTCCAACTGCCACGTGGGATCATGCGTCCAATGCTGCACTAATTAAGAGGATGGCCTTTCTTTTTGTTGTTTTTCTTTTCCTTTGTTTTGCCTCATTAGTGAGAAAAGGACATTTATCAATTTCTGTGACTGGAAAAGAGCCAGAGTAACACCCCAAGCCACATTTAATCACCACCCTCTCCCACTCCAAGCATGCAGGCAAGAGCTGAATAACATGTGGACAACCTGAGGGTGATGATTTTGACGTGTGTCTGCACCATTACCCACAATCCCCTGGGGGTCAGCCCACTCCGCCACCGCAGATTGTTATAGTGTGTTTGCTACAGGATAGCAACGGTATCCGTCTCCTCCAGATGAAAACCTGACGGAATCTGAAGCGCACAATCTTTTCCATACAAAGAGGAAGAACCCCCCCACCGCACCCCCCAGAGAGTCAACTATAGTGAGCTGCTCTGAGCTTGACTCACACACTGGCAGCTCGGATGACCCTGATGAGACACAGGATGGGCATTTCAGACGACTCTAGCTATGTGCGGAGATGGCATTGGGGTGTAAACACTTTTGGAAGGGGCGTGCGTGCGGCTTTTCCACAATGCTTGAAGACACACTCATCAGTCTGCGTTTTGTGTTAGTTTGTCTGTCTGTTATTGTTTTGTAATTGATGGTTAGTGTTAAACTTCGAAGCAGCGTTTAGATATCGGTCTTCCCAGGCTATTACTATTCTCTGTCTGTCATTACTAACGTCAAGCCCACCATTAAATAGCAACTCCAGTAGCAGGTTTCCCAACTAAACGAGCTTTCAACTCAAACTCTCTGCCCTTCTGCGTTCAATACCTCAGTGTGGCTTGTTGTGGCCGATCAGTCAAGGCTCAGGCGCTTTCATTTCTGATGTGTTTTGTGTCAGCTATGCAGGCAGGCTGATAAACCGGGACCTTTGCGTCATACAGGGGGGCCTCACTAGCAAAAGAGCAGATAAAATCAATAGAGATGATACACTTTAAAGCACTGCACTGTGACCTTAAGACAGTGTGCGATTTAATGGCCACTTTTTCTGTTTAAAGAAAGGATTTGCGAATTCAGTTTATAAAAGGAAAAAAATAAACCTGTCTGGTATGTGATAAATGGCAGCACTTAAAAGCAACATGCCTTTCAAGTCTTTTTCACTAGGACTACCTCCAAGAAAGTAGGAGCCTCAGAAAGACTGGCATTCCCTGTCAGCTAATTGCAGTATCTCTCGGCTGTTTTGTTTCAGGCGGGCAGGCGGGTTTCCATCACATTTTTTCTCTCTCTGATCCTAAAGTAAGGAAAAGCAGTTACAGGGGGCTGTTTCTACTGAAGGTCCCATGGACATGAAAACAACCTGACTCCTAATCACACAGCCAGCTGATCGAAAGTAAGTGGAGTCAGAGAAGACACACACATCTGTGACACAGTGGCAGAGACATGTATGTGAATAGTATGTGGCACCTGAAGAAGAACTGTCTTAAATGTGCATGTTCATTGAGGAGCCCTCTGTCAGTGGGGTAGAGTGTGAGCTTTATATAAACGCTTGGGAGAAGATTTTCTTTTGCTTACAGATACGATAACTCCACAGACTTTATGCTAGAGATGGGCCTTCAGCATTTGTAACTGAATTTGCCAATCAATGATCAATGCTGTTTAATATCTTCTTGATTGCAAAACAATAGCGCCTAATAACTTACTGAAAACATATGTATATTGTAGAGGTTTTTTAAGGTTGCTCACGCTAAGTAGCAGAACTTTTTTTGCCGCATGAGACAACTGTCTGCTTCATGTTCTGCTGGTGTGCATTCGTCAGAGTTCAAAGCCAGAGAGAGAGAGAGAGAGAGAGCGAGAGAGAGAGAGAGAGAGAGAGAGAGAGAGAGAGAGAGAGAGAGAGAGAGAGAGAAAGAACCAGCTTTTTCAAACCCAAATTTCACAAAAATGCTCAGAAGCAGGCTTGGCAGAAAAATGAGCCTGTGCTGTGTAAGGTTTGTCCCAAATCAGCGCCTTCAACTTTAAATTGGAGAGCGCACAGCCCAGAACCTGACCTCCTTGATGTTTCCTTGCACCACTTTGGAAAATAATTAGGTTCAACACAAAGCCGGCACAGAGGGCCCAGCAGCAGGAGCAGTACACAGATGGAAACAGCTCGGCTTCTGGGCTGTAAGTCTTGGTACCTTCATATAAACTCTGCAAGGTCAGAAACGTTAATCAGTTGAAAGATTGGAAACATACACACAACAATTATGTTTATTGGGGATGTTTTATATTGTATTTAACTGATGATGTGGCTCAAGATGGGGAAGGAGGGGGGGGGTTGCTTCTCTTTTCATGTTCATGTCAAAGATGAACATTAGTGTGGAAAAAACATTTGTATTTTTCTTGGGCAAAGTTAATTTCCCGTTTAAAACCTTTTTCCACCTGCCACTGATCAGACTGGCCTCGGAAAACACCAGCTCACCACGGTAAAGGTCTCAACTTTGCCAGTATAGAGGTTAAGTCTGAATATTGTTATTAACCGAAGTGAAATATATATGGTGGGATTAGCAATACCCCCCACACTCCCCTGTACTTGAGACGGAGAAGCAGGAGTTATAGTAGCAGAAGAAATGGTTTGTATTTGACAAACTCCAACGCTTCCATTAATTAGGGGAATTAAACAATTGGCACCATTAACATCTTTATTACAAAAAAGACAAAAAAGTTCTGGTGGATTTACACTTTTTAAGCATTCGGATCCTTTTCCTGCCTGCAGTTCACTAATTTTATTGTTGGATTGCAAAACCATCCCCGTTGACAATTATTATAATTATTATTAATTATTATTATTATTATTTTACAAAGCAGTACAAAGAGTAACCACAAGAATACAAAACAAAAACATATTACACAATATTACAGTTGTGCTTTTTTTTGTTGGTTCATTAAATATATAAACACTCACAGCATTAAATTAATACAATTATAAGCTCATTTATAAAATATTACGTGTTTACCACACTCGAGTGTTTAAACACTCAAAACAAAATTCTAATCTTTACAGAATACTTCCCATTACGACACAATGGCAAATAAATGGCACTGGAGGATAATTCCGCATATTTCATAGAAGGCAAAAGACACAAGAGGTTTTGAGGCTCGGATGTTCTAGACGGGAATTTTCTCCCCACTGTTGGACAAACATTTACAAGATAATAGCACCATCTGTTGCAGATAAGATCTTGGCAGACTAAAGACAAGTTGGCTTAAAGGGCTTAATTTTAGTTTCCAGTGAAGTAATTTAAATGGGCAAAGTTATTGTGAGCGAATATTTAAATTAATTAATTAATTAATTAATTAATTGGCAGGCTTTGTTTCCTCAACGACCAACCTCCAATGTAAAGTAATACTTGCATGAAAAACAAAAATCAAGACCACTCAAGCCAATCTTTTCTCCAGGCTTAAACCAACAACATCTGTTTAAAATAAATTAAATAAAAATTCCTACATAAGCGCGAGCAAGAAAATAATACTCTAACAAACTTGATGAAAATCATCCAAGCTGACAAAGCTTTACAGTTTGTTGTAACTGATTATTTGAGGGGTTAAGGTCATTCTCAAATGACTTTTTCTCTGTAGAAAACAATTGTTTTCTCTCGCTGCTGTTTCCCATGCTACGAAGTCATCAGTACTTTTCCCGGATCCTGTAGTTGCAACGTGTTTGGATTTTCAATCAAAAAGATAAATATGTTTCCTGAATGTTACGTCATGTTTTAAAAAGACACATCCGATGGGACCACAAGTCTCCTATACGATTATCTGCAGGAGGAAACTCCAGCGACGTGGACTGCAAGGGCAATGAGACCCCCAACCCCCTGCTCTTTCTTCTTTTTCTTCGTCTTCTTCTTCTAATTATTATTATTACTATGATTATTATTATAATAACTATTATTATTATTATTATTATTATTATTATTATTATTATTATTATTATTATTATTTATACCCTTTCAGATATAGATGAGAAGAAATAAAACAGCTTGAAAAACGTTTTCCTTCATCCCTCTCTTTTCCGTTTTAAGCGAAAATCTCCAGAAAGCACTAGATATGAAATTAGACAGATGCCTAGAAGACAGAGCCGGAGAGGACAGCCCGGTTTGACAGCCCAGGACACTTCACTGCACGTCTTACACATACTCACTCCTATTTCATAGACAGCGTTAGAAGGCGCACAGGTATCAGTTTCATAAACCTTACTTGGCTTGTTACACCATCGCAGAAATGAGGATGTTGATGATGATGATGATGATGATGATGATGACATTACTAGTCCATTAGTGTCCCGTGGAGAAGAGTTGGGCTCTGGTTTGAGCCCCAGCGCAGAGACGGAGGTTAGACCTTCAGGTACTCGTTCCTGAGGCGACTCAGCCGGGTCCCGTGGCTCCTGATGATGAGGGACAGCAGGTCGTGCTTGTCCCTCAGCCCCAGCGAGATGTCCACCGTCTCCTGCAGCACCTCCCTAGTGTGGATGATCATGTCCAGAAAGTCGTCGTTGAGGCGGTGCTCCTCTTTCAGCTCGTTCTCCTGGCTCTGCTTGAACTTCACCTCCAGCTCCAGCAGGGACTTCTCGGAGCTGCTGAAGGCCTCCCCGATCTGCGTGGTCTCTCGGCGCAGGTAGCGGCCGTAGCTGTCCTCCCCGTCCAGGTCGTAGGAGATGCTCTTGCCCACCCCGTCCAGGACCCGGGCCGCGTCCTCGATGTGCCGCTTGATGATGGTGAAGTCGTCCCGCAGCACCGAGTCCTGGTCCTCCTCCAGGAAGCACTGCCGGTGGTCCGTCATCTTGAAGAGCATCTGACACTTCTCCGGGTCGTCGTTGTCCTCGTAGTCCCCGTCCGGGACAAAATAGTGGTGGAAAGTCCCGTTGGACATCTCCGGCTGCAGAGGTCCGGCGAAATAGGTCCTGCACAGTGGCAAGGACAGCATCCCCAGGGCGAGCAGCAAGTGGAAAGCCATCCTTTATTTCTAAAATAAAAATAAAAATCCTACCCCCTGAAGCCAGAAAAACAAAGCAAAACTATATATAACTTTTTAAAATGTATTCAGCAAAAAGGTGGTGCATATTAATCCTTTTTGGATTGTTTTTTGGCTGGGTTTACATGACAATATCAGTGTTTAGCTGCAAAAAGCGCGTCATAGCAGAATAAATAGAAATATAATAATCCACAATAGTACCAGCAAATATTTTAGATCCTAGTAAACTCTTAAATGAACTCTTCAAATCATAAGACTGGTGTTAAAGCAGATCCGCCGTCCCGTGTCCTCTCTCTCCCCACAGGCGAAAACAAAAGCACAGAAAGCCGCTTCCAGGGGGACACGGAGCTGAGGCGCAGGTTTCCGCCGTTTCCTCTGGGCTGCTGTGTGGACGGGTCCGCGGCCGGGGCGCAGCTCGCATGGAGACGGTCCGCAGTGTCCCTGACTGTCTCCTGCGTTACTATTTCAACATCTGGAGAGCCCGGGCACCGCTGTGCGTCTTGGCCACCGCCACCCCTCCCGGCTCTCAGATTACAGCCGCACTCCGGCTCTTAAAAGGCAAAGCGCACTTTCTCCAGGCATCTCTCCAACGGGACCCTGTTATTACAGTCACACGACTTCTCTCCGCACGGGCAGTGTGTGAAACGGGGCTGGGGGGGGGGCAGAAAACTGAGTTTCTGTCCTGTTTGAAGTGAGAGAAGTCACACAACAAGACACAGCTGTCACACTTTAAAATAACGTGCTGTGAATCCTCCTGTGTTAATATATGAATGTGGCAGAATAAGCACATGAATATATGAATCACGCATTTAACGTGAGTTCTGATGTTAATCACATGTATAACAGGTTTAGGGTTTGAAGTGCATGAGATATTGATGTGCTAATCCCGTGGTATTCATATTTGAGTTCAGCAAGAGTCACACCACCTTATTTTAAATTGTGACTGTCAAAACACAACTCCCCACAAATTAAGGACAAAATACATAAAAAAGGGCTTTGAGTGTTTGATTTAGAATGAGGAGATCAAATATTACTTTTTTGGAGGAAACAGTATTTGTGGAACACTTTCTGTTGTTTTGACTGTGGGCCTTTGGGCGGCTGAATTAATAAAGGAAATGACGGATGAATAGGCCTGCATAGCTGCTCACATATAGCTGCAGGTCGAAGCAGAATCTGCTCAAACTTAAACACAAACCATTCAGGATGTGAGGTTGACCCTCCCTTCAGAGGTGTTGATTCCAATTTCAAAGCTATTGGCTTTATCTGACTCTCACTAGTGGATCCAGTTCCTCTGAGCTTCTCTGAGGTCCAGTCTTATCTGCGCTGACAGGGACGTGCCATGGAGTCTGTAACTCACAGCAGCCAAGCGCTTGAAGTCAGCTCCGTTTGCTCTCAGTTTGTCAACAGCTGGGTTATAATTATGAGAGTCGTATAAACAGGATGGTGCTGCAACGCATGGCTGCAAAAATGACTCCCAAGTAAGGCCAAACCCACCCGATCTGTGTGATCAACTATAGATCGGGTGGAGACCATGATACCATGAGATTTCACATCAGGGTGTTCTTTATACACACACACACACACACACACTCTCTATCACACACACACCCATATATAACTAAGATGTTCCTTCGGTGGATTTTTCATCTTTTCAAAACAAACACAGACAAAACAAAACAACAAAGGGTGGTGTGTGTGTGTGTGTGTGTTTGTCTTGGGCCGGGGGAGATGTCTTCTCTGAGACCAGTAATGATGCCCTAGAGGAAACACACTGCCCCCGCCCTGGCAACAAGTGGAGTGCAGTTAAACGGTGTCCAGCCCCCGACACTGTGGTCTGTTTATTGACCCTGGACCGTCCCCAGGACCGTCCCCCGTGCGCAGGTCAGGAAACACACATACTCATTCAGCTTCTCAATCAGGAAAGTGCATCATCTTCACTGTGATACCAGATACACGAATACTTGAGATTTAATTAAAAAATGGTGTTATTTTTCTACATTTTTAAAATGTTGCTTGTATTGAATACATTTCAATGGAGGACCTACTAAGCATCAGTAACTCAGTGTAAATAGATTCGTCATATTTCTATGGATTCATCAGTTACCCAGTTTAATTCCCCAAAATAATAAATACATTGAAATAATAACAACAATAACACCACCTATGCTAAAAAAGGCAAAGTTTTTAAGCTAAGTAACGTGTCCTGCCTGAGCATTATCCCAAGGGGGCGCTGTCGGGATTTGAAAATGACAACAGACGTCAATCACGGCGCACAATCAGATGATTGTCCTTGCATGTGAAATGTACATTGTTCTCAATGTTGTGCAGTCGGCTGGCTGTTACTGCGCCTCCATCAATCACGTCCTAACACAAACCAGATGCGTTAATAACACTGACAATCTCTGTGGGGAGGGAACATGTCTGTTATTATAACACAGAGACATGTTAACACACTAGGAAGTATGGTGGATCTGATTAATAACAGGGTCTTGTGTGTGAGAGAGTGTGTGTGTGGTTGTGTGTGTGGCCTCTTCTCCACTGGCACCTGAGGGAACTTTGTCTAGTCAACATGGGACACATTTCACACTTAAAAGGGGTGAAATCTGAAACTGGTGGCACATAAATATCAATCAATCATTTTTTATTTGTATTGCGCCCTTCGCAGGGTTGCAACAGAGCGCTTTAATATCTAAAATCTTATTCTGGCACACTTTCTATATCATTTCAAGGTGCTTTTAGAAAATGTGTTATGTATATTTTTTTCCCTACACCCTTAAAAACACAAAAAGTATTTTGGCAGCATAAATCAGACCTTCTTATCTGGCCTGTCTTGCCTCGAGGGTTTTAGTTCTACCACATATCTTTAAATGACTTAATTGAACTAATTATATTCACAATGGGTGGAATCACCTGTCATCTCTAATTAGTTCATAATTGAAAGGTGTAACTCTCAGGAATCTGGAGCTGCCCAGCCCACCACAGCGTCTGAATCTCACTCTTGTGCAGCCAGGGCCTCGTTAAACAGGTGTTCTCTCAAACCCGGGCTGGTGTTTACCCATGTCTCGTCTCTTCAGAGGCCAGAGAGCAAGCAGACGACTTCATGAAGCAGCAGGATTCATTATTCTGTCTGCCGTTTGGATGAACTGAAGCAAAATGCGACTCTCTTCTGCTTCATTTAACCTGTTATGTAACTCTCCTGCACATAAAACGTGGACTTGGGTGACCTGTGGAATCTGCCATCCTCTGTATAGTGCTCTTAGGATATTATATTTTAAATGATTTATTCAAGCTGAAGCTTTAAGAACAGTAATGTGTCTTCTGACTGCAGCAATGCTGTGCTGAAATAAAAGTGACACTCACACATCAATACAATGAAATGAGGTAAAGGCTGTGAAAAGACTTTCAGACCTGCCATTCAAACCCATCCACCTTCCAAACGGACACTCCTTCAGTGTAGGTGGTCGTGGGTAACACACAATCGGGTTACACACTGGATAGCACACAGCAGAGGGACCAGGCGGGAACACCAGGAGCAGCAACCCTGTTGTTATATTGGGACAGGATTAGGGCCTGATTTCATGGTGCCGGGGAAAGAGGAAATTAGCAAGGAAAGCTGGGGGCAGGGGTCACAGCTCTTGACCCAGCGGTGAGGAGGAAATCACGGGCCAGTAAATCAAATTCACCACCGCCATCCTGAGCTCGGCTTCCAGAGGAGAAGCAGCCGGGGCTGTGGCTCTGAGGCTGATCTGTGATCGCTGCCCCCAAGTGAGAGCGGAGCCTTCTGAGGAAAATTACTTTTACAGGGAAACCACATGGGTTATTTGGCTTTTCTGTTTTTATTGCTTGCCTTCGCTCCAGTGGGCCAGGGGCTGCCTACGCTATTGGAGGAGACTGCTCAGTCACCTCTGACATGTCTTTGCCGTGTACTGCGTGTGCAAGATCACAGAGCTGTCGGACGCTTCAGTTTTCCTGTGAAGAGGACCACATCACACTTCTGTATTTATTTTCATGTCACTTTATTCTGCCTGTGTCCATGAATGAAACCACACCCCCTGGTGGCAAAAACCTGTGATCTCTCAGAGGTAAATAGCAACAGAATGCTACTGATATGCATTTATAGACATGGATGGGATCTTATGATTTGTTCTGATGAGAAGAGTCTTGATCAGAAACCCGCACAACCCCATGAAGATCCTTGAAAACACTCTAGCAGTGAGTCTAGCAAGACTGTACAATGCACTAGTTAGAGCTCATCTGGATACTGTAGACAGTTCTGGGCTCCACACTTCAAGAAAGATATCGCTGCTCTAGAGGCAGTTCAGAGGAGAGCAACCAGACTTATTCCAGGTCTGAAGGGAAAGTCCTACTGAGAGACTGAGGAACTGAACCTTTTCACCCTGGAACAGAGGAGACTACGTGGGGACTTGATCCAAGTCTTCAAAATCATGAAAGGCATCGACCACATCAAACCAGAGGAGCTTTTCCAGATCAGCAGGGACACACGCACCCGGGGACACAAATGGAAATTGGGCTTCAAGACATTCAAGACAGAAAACAGGAGACACTTCTTCACACAGAGAGGCGTCACAATCTGAACAAACTCCCCAGCGATGTGGCTGAAGAGACAATTTAGGAACATTCAAAAACAGACTGGATAGGATCCTTGATCACTTAGTTATTAATGGACACCAAACGAGCACGATGGGGCGAATGGCGAATTGGACACTTTCTTATGTTCTTATGAATCGCAGAGGCCCTGAACGTGCCCTAGGACTCCAGGCACCAGTTCAGCAATCTGGATAATAATTGGTCTCAGTCATTTGGCATTGTGTGGAAGAATGATTATTCCAATCGCAGGGTATGAAAACTGGAAAATCAATACAAAGGTCATGACCCTGTGCAGAATGGCTGTTTCGGTTTATTGAGATGTTTGCTCGTTGTAACTCAATCACCTCTTTATGCTTCACAGGAGTTTGTGCTGCTGCACCAAATAAAAGGCTTAGAAATCTGACGTCGTTTGGATTATGGGTTTTGTTTGCCCGTAAATGAGACATGATCTCAGTAGCAACAGGATTTAAAATAAAAAGGCCATTCATTAAACTTTTTTTCTCTTCTTCTGCCTTTTTGCCAGGGATTTTTATTTTTTCAAGATCTTGCTGAAGAAAATAGAAAATTAAATCGAGGGTTTATCTGCCAAACAGACGTTTGGGAAAGAGCTCCACACGTCCAGGCCCTGCAGGCTTACTGCCTTGTTTCGTGTGCACTAAAATATGTATTAGTTATCCTCCAACTGCTTAATTTGGCCAACCTCTTAATCGCCAGAGGTTGAGAGTGACAGGAAGCCCCCTGTGGATTTCAGTAACGCAGGTACAGGTGGCTTGAGGAAAAAACCCAAACCGAGACGAGCAAACAAGCTTCCCAGTGCTGCGGTCTGAGCCAGTGCAGGTTCGACACACTGAAGGCTCTTTGTGTACGAGCCAGGCCCACGACATGGATATCTCGCACGTATCTCATTTTGAAAACATGTACACATGCTCTGTACAGTTCAAACTAAAACACAAAGCGTTTATACTTGTATCTCTGCTTTCCCGTTACCAGCAGGAGTGGAGATAAAGCCCACAGCTGTGAAAAGTGACGTGCTGTTGACCTCCGAGTGGAACAGAGCCTCACACTGAGATTGCATCAATGCCGGCAGCACACCGATGTTGAAAATACTGGATGTCATAATAACCCTCAATTAAACAAACAACCGACCCCTTTATTTGGCACATGAACTAGGGGACGGTCCATTCCTGGTGAAGGTGCTATGAACCAGCTCTTTGAATGAGAAACTGTTCTGATCTTGGCACCACCGTCCAGCGGTCAGAGGTTTGGGTTTGGAGAGAGATGGTCGTCTGTGTCCATGCAGTCGGTCTTTGTCAGACACTGACTTTGACTGGAATAGGTGTCAGTGTTTGCGAAATTGGGGGCCAACCGTTATGGAACTGAAAGACCGATTTCTTAACCAAACACATGTACACTTCAGATGGGGGAGAGCTGCTGAGCCAGAGAGTTACGTACTCCATTTATCTAAATAATTAGACTGAAGACGGTTCAAGATCTCTCCAGCAATGGAGACATCATTCATCTGCTGTCCTTTCACTACAGACACCAGTCTGCGCTCTCGCCAAACGTGACCTCAGAGACCCCCCATGACGGCACCAACACTGAATGTGAGCATTTTATAGTGTCATAGTGTCATAGTTAAGTGTCTGTGAATGGCACAGACCTGGAGGTCAAGCAAAGTACAGATGTGAAGTGTGCTCTCAGCTGAGTGTCTTTGCAAGATTGTTATTATTTGCGATGAAGTACTTACTACCCCCCACCCTGCAAAAGTATGAATGTGTCAAGACCCCAGATAAACAGCATCCCCATACAATAACATTTCACACACATCAACCAATTGTTTGTTAGTATTGTTTTACAGTTACCATGCAGCTAAGCAAACCACTTATTATTGTGAGTTGCAGCACCGCGGATCCGGTCCATCTCTCTCACAATTTTCTAACATTGAATGGTAAGAACAGCCGTCTCTCATGGGCGTTTGATGGATCTGACAGGACAGGGGAGATCGAAGGGGAGACGTACATCCTTGGTTAAAATCATCACCTTCGAACAACAGGATTAATCCTACAAATACACAGCTTGCCCAGTCGTGTAGGCTTTATGTATTTCAATAGATTTTCAGGCAGAAAATGACAGAACCCACATACGCACAGACAGGCTGTACGTGTGCGGGAACTCCTCACTGTTGAAAGTGGTCAGAAAAACGTATTTCACGCAGTGCCTAGCTAATGTTTAGAGCTGAAGAGCGGAAAGAGAACCAGAGCAACACTGAAACAATGTTCGTCTGTCCATCTTTCTAATTTATGGGGCCTCAGGCAGGAATCAGTGTTATATGTCTTTGTCAGCTCCTATCCTAACATGGAAACTATTTCACATATTCAAGCAGCGGAAAAACTGCCAGAAAACACTACCATGGCGAGGACAGGCTCCAGAGCGGAAACCTCTCTCTGCAAACAAAGTCCTGAGGCTAGGCAAGGAATCTGCTGCAGCAATTAAAACTCATCGGCGGGGAGAACGAAGTGACGGCTGCTCGAAACTTGCGAGTGCGTTGGATTTCACTGCTCAACTTCAAGGCTAGAACACATGTATAAATATTTGCTCAGCTACACATGAGGTGTCTAATTTTCATTCATCGGTTACTCGAAATGCTTGGATTATTCGAATGATCTACCAGAAGTGGTGCGAGCGCTGCACATTGGTTGGCCTCTCGTTGGTCTTGGATGCAAGTTTTAGATTTTGTTTAAATGTTTAGGAGGTAGACGGAAACGTTAAAGTGACACAAAGACATTTAGATGGAGGAAGCGAGTGAGTGAAGGGGCTGGAGCCCAGAAGACACTGTGGATGTCAACGGAGTGAGAAATGAGCAGCTGTAGTCAACATCTGACTCGAACTTTCCAGCTCCAGAGTCTTGGGCGGCCTCCAAGATCACCCGATTGTATTCAGCCGCGCAGTTGTGCGTATAAACCTCCCATGTGATCCCATGGTTGTTCCACTCGCAATCCACCGTGAGAAACGCGTCTGTCTGTAGCTGTGCTTTATCTGTGCAATTAAGGCACGCACAGGACAACGGAGGCCGTGGCTCCGACTGGGGTGGTAGCGAACCACAGCTTCCATGTTCAATATCTTTTCTAAACATGATGGAGAACACGATATTAAAATTAAATTTAAACCTCAGTGTCTGTATGAAGGTTTGCTTCCATGCAAGATTTCTTGAAAGAGAAGGAAGAATGTATGTTCCAGCCCTGCAGGAATAAATGAATTACAGACACACAACTCAGCCGAGGATTCATTTCAAAGTCGCTGGCAAACAGAAACATAGCTGGAGTATTGAATTATTGCTCAGATTCAGGGGGGAAAAGCCCCCAACAAAAACAAACAATCATTAATCAAAAAAAAAAAACACACACACATGGAAAATCTGTAAAATCCAACTTCCCCAGAATGTGATGCTGTCAATTACTTTTCGTACTTTAAGGTTGTGGAATAGAATCCTGAAAGCGTGCGTTTGATCCTAGAAAGTCCTCAGAGATCGAGGAAATGGATATTGCGCTTGGGGAAAGCGCTCCTCGTCTCAGGCCAGCCGATGTGAACACGATGTACTGCAGTTGACAGGCTGTAATTCAATCGTGTCTGTTCCAGCTGCATCTTTCTCTTGACAATATGTTTTTGGCCCCAGCATCCTGATCAAATGATCGCACAGTGACTGTCTATCACTTTATTTACCACAGACACACCACTTTCTACCAGAATGCAGTTATCTTTAAAGTCAAGCATAACATCCAAAGGGATTATGGGAATGATTGCGTCATACACACCAGATTTTCTGATTCATTTTACGTGCACTGTAAATCAATCATTCCCATAATCCCTTTGGGTGCTATGCTCTCTTTCAGACAAGCTATTTGTAGCTCCCTCCAGTAGTCAACACGAAGCACGAGGTCTTGGTTAAAAAACGGGGTTTTATTTCAACAACATATCATGTCAACCCGTGAGAACTGGGTTGAAAGAGAAAAAAAAAATAAAAGGAAATTATAAATACAATGCATGTATGTATGTCTTGAATACAGTTTGTGCCGTTATAGTTACACACTAGTTAACACAAGCTATGCACATGAAATATATCACAGACAACTGGATACAAAAGAAACATACCTCGTAGGCTGCTTCCTACTTAGGAGGGGCTAAATCTCAAAAGCCTTCTTCCTTGTCTTCTTTACTCGGATAATATACATTTAGATATCTTTACATTCTTAATATTTACTTAGCTCGGAGAGCTCTTGCGATGCTATGTTTTAGCTCTACACTTTAGATGTTGTGCCCCCTTTAATTACGTGCGGAACACAAGGATGGCGCTAATTAGTTCCGCCTCTACGATATCCTATTAATTTTAGGTAGGAACCAAAAAAATAGTCACAAACTTAACTAAAGCTGAGAGGCAGTTACACTCCCACCAAATCACAAGTGATTTCTCAGAACAGCTTGGAGACACACATACTGCATATAAACTGCACATAATATTAATTTCAAAGTACTAACTATTTACTTATTATCTTAACTTAAGAACTAGTTGAAAGAGTGACTAGAGGATGCTGGAGTCTTCAGTCTGCTTCCAACAATGTAACTGTCTTATGGATGGGCCTCTCCAAATGAACAGGTTTAGAGATGCGCTTTCCTCTTCCATCCAGAGTTGAATCGCCGATAAGCAACTTGAGCCTTCTCACTCTTCCGTCCTTTCCTGGGTACACTTCAATAACCTTTGCTAACTTCCACTGGTTTCGTGGTGTAGCATCATCTTGCAAAATGACAATATCATTGACCTTAGCGTTTCTGCGGTCTTTGGTCCACTTCTGTCTCTGTTGGAGATTGAGGAGGTATTCCTTTTTCCACCGTGTCCAAAAGTTGTTGGCTAAGAGTTGAACTCTGCGCCATCTTTTACGGAGGTACAGATCTTCCCTGACGAACTTTCCAGGAGGTGGAGAGATGATCGTGGATTTCATGGTCAGGATGTGATTTGGTGTCAAGGGCTCTGGACAGGATGGATCGTTCAGATGATCAGTGGTCAGAGGTCTGCTATTTACAACCGCCATAACTTCATATAGGAACGTTCGTAGTGAGGAGCAGTCAAGTTGTCTGGCTGACTGTTCTAGAATGGACGTCAAGACACTTCTGATAGTGCGAATTTGTCTTTCCCAGACGCCACCCATATGACTTGAAGCTGGGGTGTTCATGATGAACTCACATCTCAGTTCTTTGAGTTCCTCTTGATCCATCTCCTTTAATGCTTGAATGAACTCACGCCTGGCACCAACAAAGTTTGTCCCTTGATCACACCTTATTTGCCGTACTATTCCACGAATAGCGATGCATGAACGCAGAGCGTTAATGAAGGCATCTGTGGTCAAGTCGTCGAGCATTTCAATATGCACTGCTCTGGAACACATGCAGGTAAGTAAGAGTCCATAACGCTTTAACTCTTTTCTTCCTTCCTTGATGTGGAATGGCCCGAAGCAGTCCATCCCGCAGTAAGTAAATGGAGGGGTTGTTTCCATTCGATCTTCCGGGAGATTTGCCATCCTTTGTTGTTCTGTGCATCTTCTGAACTTCCTGCACGTTGTGCATTTGTAAATATGGGATGACACTGCCCTGCTGCATCCCAGGATCCATATACCATTGGATCGGATCTCATTTATGGTCATTCCCCGTCCCTGATGGTGCACTCTCTCGTGATAGTGCTTGACGAGTAATGCCGACACGTGACTGTCTCTAGGGAGAACAGCTGGATGCTTCACATGTGGATGAAGAGCAGCATGAGTTAAGCGGCCTCCGACTCTGAGGATACCTTGGTCATCCAGGAATGGACCCAACTTGTGTAACTTGTTGGCCTTGTCTTTGATTTGTGAGTTCTTATGACACTGGATGCCTTGTATTTCTTGAGAGAGGGTTGCTTGTTGGACCATCTTGATTATGCTGAGCTCTGCATCTCTCCTTTCCTCTAAACTGGTGCTTTCCCAGGACCTTGGCCTGAGGCCTTTCGCTTCCCTTGCACGCCGCTTTAGTCTGGCTATAGCTTTCACCATTCTTGACCAGTCAGAGAACTTTCGTAGACAATCTAACAGTGACCTTATTTCCTTTGCCAGGGTGTCATGAGCCTGGGCCTTCTTGATCTCTGGATCACTACTTGCAATCTCTCCCACCTTGACTACTTCGCTGGTCAGCTCTTTCTGCCAAAGAAAGCTTGGACCCGTGAACCAGTTGGAAGCTACAAGTTGTTTTGCTGCAAGACCTCTTGAGGCATGATCTGCTGGATTCTCTTCGGAAGCCACATACCTCCATTGCGCAGACTCCGTACTTTGCTTGATGCGTTCCACACGGTTTGCCACGAACACATGAAATCTCCTGGCCTCGTTACTGATGTATCCGAGGACAACCTTTGAATCGGTCCAGAAGAATTCTTGTAGGCAATCTATCTCCAGTTCCCTTTTGAGCATGTCACTGGTGCGGACGGCTACGACTGCTGCTGACAGCTCAAGTCTTGGTATGGTGGTAACCTTAGCAGGGGCTACTCTTGACTTCCCCATTACCAAAGAGCAGTGGACTTCACCTGATGCACTGACTGCTCTGAGGTACGAACACTCGCCATAACCTGACACGCTGGCATCAGAGAAATGATGGAGCTCGTAGCTCTGAACCTTAAAGTTTAATGGAATGTAGCATCTCTGAATCTTTACACCAGCCAGGTTTTGCAGGTCTTGGAGCCAAAACTCCCACAGGGGTCGAAGATCATCAGGTAAGATGTCATCCCAACTGAGCTTGTTATGACACATCTGCTGCAGAATCTGTTTTCCCACCAGGATGAACGGTGCCACAAATCCGAGTGGATCGTATACTGAAGCGACAGTGGATAAAACTCCTCTTCGGGTAAGTGGATTTTCTTTCACAATCACTCTGAACTGGAACTCGTCAGAAGCCACGCACCACTGTATGCCAAGTGCTCTTTCCACGTGTAGCTCTCCCAGGGCCATGTCCAGGTCTTGGGCGGCTTTTGCACATTCTTCTTTGGGGATTGAGGCTAGGACTTTCTTGCTGTTGGAAATGAACTTGTGCAGCCTGAGTTTGCCTTTGTTGCAGAGCTCTCTTGCCTCCTTCACTAACTGAATAGCTTGGCTTTCAGACGCTAAGCTTGACAAGCCGTCATCAACGTAAAAGTTCTTCTGAATGAACTTGATGGTGGCTTCACTGAAGTGTCCGTGTCCTTCGGCTGCGAGGTGCTTGAGTCCATAGTTAGCGCAGCCAGGTGATGAAGCAGCGCCAAACAAGTGGACCTTCATCCGGTAGATGGATGGTTTGGCTTCAAGATTTCCATTCTCCCACCACAGGAATCTTAGGTAATCTTGGTCTTCTGCTTTAACGTGGAACTGGTGGAACATGCGTTCAATGTCACACATGATTGCCACTGGACCTTTCCGGAAACGACACAGAACTCCCACCAAGGTGTTTGTCAGCTCTGGACCGGTCAGGAGATGGTCGTTTAAGGATGTCTCTTGAAATCTCGCCGAACAATCGAAGACAACACGTATCTTCCCAGGCTTTTGGGGATGATACACCCCATGGTGTGGGATGTACCATGCTGGAGCTTTATTGAGGTCTTCTTCTGGGACCCTTTCTGCATCTCCACGTGTTATGATCTCATCCATGAAGGTCTTGTAGTCTTTGTAGTACTGTTTGTTTCTTTTCAGCTTCCGTTCTAGGCATCTGAGACGGTGGATGGCGCACACCATGTTATCTGGTAAGTTGGGTCTTTCATTCTTGAATGGCAGTGGCATCTCATAATGACCATTGTCCTTGAGCCTGATGCCTCTTTCCATCTTTGACAGGAATCGGAGATCCTCTTGAGAGATGTGACTGTCCTCCAAAGACCTTTCGACAAAGTCCGATTCCAGCACCTTGATGACATCTGCAGGTGAGACTACCTCTTTGACTTGAGTTCTACAGACATAGTGAACTTCGCTTGTGAGGTTTGAAGAGGACTGAAGACCAGGCATCACTTGCCTCACGATGACCTGGTGACTTATTCCAATTTCATCTCCATAGTCAAGACATGGGTTGCCATAGCCAACTACGCTCCAGCCCAGGTCTGTTCTCTGAGCAAAGGGCTGATTTTCTTTACCAGGCACCACTTGCCTTGGGACAAGAGCTTGAGGACAGTTGTAGCCGATTAGCAGGCCCACGTCGCAGCTTTGTTGAGGAGCAATCTCGTCTGCGACGTGTTCCAGATGAGGCCATGCCTTTGCAGTCTCTGGTGTGGGAATATGATCTCTGTTTGCAGGGATGAATTCTCTTGAGTAGGTCACTGGCAGAGGAATTATCTTGTCTGAGTAGAATCCTCTCACTTGTAGTCCAGTCAGTTTCCGACAGGACACAACTGTGTTTCTTGAAGCCATTGTGGAGAGCTTTAGCTGAACTGGTTCCTTCTTTGTGTGAAGAGTCTTTGCCGTTTCTTCCAGGATGAATGTCGTGTCGCTCTGTGTATCGAGGAGTGCATACACAAGAACTTCACGATCTGGCTCACTTGTGACTGACAACCACACTGGAATGACTGTGGATGTATGAGTGTCTTTAACATTCTGTAAAACTCTGTTGGATGTTGACTCACGTGATGATCTTGCTGCCCTATCTTGTGGCCGCTCTATTTTCCTTTCCCTTGACTTGCCACTGTTCCCTGCTCCACTAAGCCGTGTTGACATCATTTCTTCTTTGGTGCGATTATCATGGAGGCAAGCTAAATGTCTTTTTTCACACATATCGCAGATCTCTCTGTTTTCACAGTCCTTCGAGCGATGGCCAAACTTCAGACAGCCGAAACACAATTTCTTCTCTTGAACAAACTTGACTCGCTCTGAAATAGTCTCATCCATAAATTTGCGACACTTGTGTAGACTGTGACCTGCCTTCTCACAGAAGACACAGCTTGTGGTAACAGCTTTCTCGTCTGAGTTGGTTGCCAATACCTTTGCTCCATGACCTCTTGTCTTTGAAACCTTGATCTTCTCATTTTCACTTGGTTTTAGAGCGTGGAGGGACGTTATTGGGTTACAGGCGATTTTGGCTTCACGTGTGAGAAACTTGACGAACTGGCTAAAGCTTGGGAACGTGTGACTTTGTTCTTCCACTTCTATCACCTTCCTATTCCATCTTGAGGTCAGCCAGTCTGGAAGTTTAGAGAGTATTTTCTGATTTTCGTTGCAGTCGTTGAGTACTTCAAGACCTCTGATCTGAGACATGGCCGCCTCACAGCTGCGAAGGAAGTCAGCGAGTTCTTGAAGTTCCACACTCCCCTTAGAGTTTATTTTGGGCCACGTATCAAGCTTATCTCTGAAGGCCTTGGCGATAAGGAATGGATTGCCATATCTCTCTTCTAGGATGGTCCACGCTGCACAATAAGCTGACTCTGTGCCTAGCAAGAAGTAGCTTTCAATGGCCTTTTTGGCTGGTCCACCCACATACTTTCGCAGATAGTATATTTTCTCTTCAGCTGGTATGTTTTTCCTGTCAATAAGTGTCTGAAAGGAGACTTTCCAGTCATTAAATCTGAGTGGGTCGCCGTTGAACGTTGTTGGTTCAGGTACGGGAAGACGACTCGCACTGATGGACTCTGCGAATGCTCTAACAAGAGCTGCAGTATTGTCTTCTTGTTTTGGTTGTGTCAGAGAGTGAGGTGGGGAGCGATGCTGCAATAGGCTACTTTCATGCTTGACTTCCTCATTCTCCTTCGGAGGGACACATTGATGGAGCAGCCCAAATATTTCTTCATCTGAGCATTCACTTTGTTCATATACTTGCTGTCTCGCCTTAGCAGCCTCTAGCTTCTTGATTGTCTCCAATCTTTCTAGTTCTCTGCGCTTGGCTTCCAGCACCCTTTGTCTTTCTGCATTTTCAGCCTCTTGATTAGCTCGTAAATTGGCTGCTTCAGTTTCGAGTCTTTCAAGTTCTTTGATATGACGTTCTTGCTCTAGCAGTACTTTTAAAGTGGCTTCATTGGCAGCAACTTCAGCAGCAGCATCTCGTCTTGCAGAAGACTGGCTTGAACGGGATGTTATTCTTGAGTTAGTTTGAGAATGAGCAGACGACTTGGTGCGGTGAGAGTTGACGCTTACTTTGTCTGAGGCTGCAGCTTCAATTACAGACTCTATTGATTTCACTCTTTGTTCTTCACCCCCTCTTGTGTCTAGAAGAGCCTTTGCAGTCTGGATGATTGTTCTTGTTACTGCTTCGCAGGTGTCTGCTCTGCGACGTGTGTCTTGGTCGGGAATGTCAATGTGCCTTAAATCTTCATAAACAACGTTCAGATTATCTGAGGCATTGCTTATCTTAGTGATGTGGTCACGCAGCAGGTTGTTTGAGCATTGTCCACTCAGCGCTTGTTTGGCATCCTTAGCGATAGCTTTCCACTTCTCGTAGCTCACACTGAAACGGTGTGCAAATCTTCTTACTTGCTGATCGTGCAGTTCTTGGCCCTTTTCCGTAAACCTGCGGACCCTTTGGCTTCTATGTGGCTCTTGTGAGGAAGTGTGGTTATCTCCTGTGCCTTCAGCAGCTTGTGGTTGCATGTCTGCGCAGTGCTGCTGCGCGTCTTCACCTGCACCCTCTTTGTCACTCTCAAAGAAAAGCTCAAACTCTGACATTTTGCTTTAGTTTGGTTTAAATCTAAACTTGTTTTTTAGTTGAGTAAATTACCTTGTTCACAATAATCTAAGTTATGTTTAACTTAGCTTAAGCTCAATTGAGTAGTTGTTTTTAATCTCTGATATGTGAATAGTCAGCCTTTAATTACTTGCAGCTACTGACACTACTTTGGAGAAAAATTACTCTCTGCAGCTAAATTAACTTGCTTTTTCCAAAATAAAAACTGTACTAACTGTACTCAAAGACTAGTAACACTCACTTTGTGATCTATGGAGCTATGGTCTTCTTGCCTGATAACTTGTTATAGTTATATATGGCCTTATTTAAATCTTAAATTACCACAAATGAAATTAAACAAACCAAAAATATTAACTCTTAGTTAAACTTGTACATATACCACATTAAGTAATAACCATTCACTTTTAAGTCTAAATATGACCAATTCTGCCTTACTCTCGGTACTAATAGTTCTTAATATTCACATCCTACTCATCAGTAGACACAATATCAACACAGTAGCAATATCAATCCACTTCAATTTGAGAAAAGGTAAGTAAACAAAACATTAACTAATGGGAAATGCAAAGAAATGTCTCATTCTCTTGCCCAGAACGCTTAATGTCTCTGAATTACAGCTTCATTTGCGTTATGAAACCTGATTCTTCCGTGGGCGCTGCCTCTTCTCGCGCTGTCATGTGCGGATGTCTCGGCCCGACCACGACTCGCGCTCTCCGATGCCGTCTGTGAAGGCGCGCGCTGCGATGGAGATGTCTCGGCCCAGCCACGACTCGCGCTCTCCGATGCCGTCTTCCTCGCCTCCTCATGCGGAGCAGACGAGCTCTCACTGTAGCTCCCTCCAGTAGTCAACACGAAGCACGAGGTCTTGGTTAAAAAACGGGGTTTTATTTCAACAACATATCATGTCAACCCGTGAGAACTGGGTTGAAAGAGAGAAAAAAAATAAAAGGAAATTATAAATACAATGCATGTATGTATGTCTTGAATACAGTTTGTGCCGTTATAGTTACACACTAGTTAACACAAGCTATGCACATGAAATATATCACAGACAACTGGATACAAAAGAAACATACCTCGTAGGCTGCTTCCTACTTAGGAGGGGCTAAATCTCAAAAGCCTTCTTCCTTGTCTTCTTTACTCGGATAATATACATTTAGATATCTTTACATTCTTAATATTTACTTAGCTCGGAGAGCTCTTGCGATGCTATGTTTTAGCTCTACACTTTAGATGTTGTGCCCCCTTTAATTACGTGCGGAACACAAGGATGGCGCTAATTAGTTCCGCCTCTACGATATCCTATTAATTTTAGGTAGGAACCAAAAAAATAGTCACAAACTTAACTAAAGCTGAGAGGCAGTTACACTATTGTTCCATATTGTATGATTCCCTCTAATCTCCTAAAGCGCGATCTACTCCTCAGTGATGTTGAGTGATTGATTAATTACATTTAAAAATGGCTTGGAGTACAAAATATATCCCATAATACCACCAGCACAGAAACACATAAGGAACGCTCCATGTACCGAGCACAATCAATTCTGCGTTATCATTTATTATTGAGCAATAAACTGAATTTCCCTTGAAGGACAGCCGATAAGGCTTTTAATTAAGCAAATACATTCGGTTTAAAGCTTGTGTTCCTCCTTTTAAACAACTATGTATTTAAACAGATGAGAACAAGTCTGGATTAAATCAAGAACCGTGTGTTTAATTTGTTTTCTTGAATGTCTAGACTTTAAGATTTTTTTTCTCAATTCCAAAAGCTATCATAAATGTAACCTGTTAAACATTAAGGAGAGACACGGTAATCTTGCAGCTTCGGGTAGGGAACTTTGGACGAGATGTCTACACAATACAAGTCAGATATGGAAAAATCTGATTATCATCCGGTCGGCTGTAAAGAGAAAGAATTAGATAGTGAGGAAATCAAACAAGAGGCAATACGTTCAGCGTGATGCAATGCAAATTTGTGGCCAGAAAGTAAATCTGTCGACGAGAAGATAGTTTAAATGAATGTAAGTGGCGTGCCTTCATTTTCTTACTGCGGATTTTCAAGCCGTCGACCAAAACCGTAGCCCCGCGGCTCCCGGAAATCGTTGAGCACGTCCTGGAAATCGTTCTAATTCTGTGGAAGGGAGCTGTAAGGCTGGTGTCCGAAGAAGGAGATTCCTCTTCTCGTGGCACAAGCGTTTCTTGGCTCGCTGAACAAAGGGGGATATTCTGGATGGAAACTTTTGCCGCCGGTTAAATGGCGAGTGGAGAGAAGCGGGGGACCCCAGGAGGCCGAGAGGGAACAGGGTCCAAGGATCTTTATTTCTGGCTGCTGGAGAAACACAGCACTTGTGATCCCTGCCTCCACATATTTTGTAATTTTTAAACAATTAGTATTTGTTAAGCAATTGTTTTCGTCCCCTCTCCTTTCAACATGTTGCGAGCCAGCACTAAGCTCGTGAGAGATTTCTGTTATGGCGTACATGGGTTTGTGTGTGCACTTATTGTTTGGCATCCTCTCACCATGGCCTCACACGGACTTGGCGTGGCGCTCGTTTATTGCAGAGTTTGCCAAAGCGAGTTGGACCCTCTTCTGGTGTACTTGTGGGGAAGTTTGTTTTAAAACAGTCTGCCACTGTGAAAACAACAGGATGTCCTCCCGGGCCATATTATTATGTATATTTTATTTAACTTTAAGAGAAGGATCTATGTGGATCCCCACCTGCACAGAAGGGTCTCTTTAAATATATTTTCTTAAATAAACCTCAACAGTCTAGGCTTACTCCAACTGCTGCCAAAAAATTCACCATTGAATCCATTCATTTGTTCAGACAACCTCATGTGAACCGGTGGTACCTTATGATGACTTTTGGAAGCTGTTCCAGTTTTCCTTCTCTCTCCAACCAGGCCAATTACTTATCTAATGTGCAGATGTTAGCAACACGGTCAGGCTAGTTATGGTCCATCAAATAAATGTATATCTGTTTAATTGCACAGTAGCAATGCCACTGTTTCCCACCGTCTGTTGAAATAGCCTTCAGTGCGTGCAGGTGTAGAAAGGGTACTGTAGAGAAAGGAGCATTTTCACAACACACTTCAAGGCTTTGTCATCACCTCGCTTGCCAACGTCAGCTTCTGGGGGATAAACTGATGCCAGTACATCTCTCTTTACTTCAATTTCCTCTCTGAAGGGTGAGGTGAGTTAGGATGGAGACGACAGGATACCGCACAGACAAACCATAGAACTACGGTCACAAGGAAGCACAGAACAAATTAAAACAATAATAAAATAGGTTTGAATCGTATACTTCATTTTCAGGTCATGGTTTTTCACAGCTTTTTCCTAACATATCCTTCTATTAAATATTTTCTTCTCCGTAAAAGTCTTCAATCAATGCCTGTCACACAACAGGGTCCATGCAGGTCGTTGATGGGCTGCGAGTGGGCAGCTCAGGAATGCCAGCTCAGGAACACGTACCCGATGACATCATGGCACCGCGGTCTGCGGACAATCACGCTCTGTGCGGCACCGTGACCCAGTGAAACAGTGGGATTTCCCTCAACCCCGGAGAATCCTTCGCGCTGAAGTCATTGAAACAGGACTGAATGGCTGTCTAATGTGCTTTTGATTTGGAGTAACTCTAACCCTCTTGTGCAATGCTTTCAAGAAGTCAAAATTAAAAACAAAAATGAAGCGGTGCCTTTGACTGAGTCCTCGGAGAACGACAGTACCTGCCCTGATCAATGCTTCACACGGCACCCCGAACATGTAACAATAGCTTCATTCAAGCACTAGTAAAATGCTCTTTCTTGTGTAAGACGAGTTTGCTACTTCAAGGATCATGGATGAAGAAAAACAGATGCAATGTGGTGTATTTCTTTGTCAACTTGGTGCTGTTCCATATGTAAAGTTTCCTTAAATTACCATGGATGACTACGGTCTTTTTCTTTCACAATTCAAGTTTTATAGGATTATTAAATGCAAGGTAAAAAGGAAACAAGTTTGAAAGGGCAGAACAATTGAACATCCCGCACTGAAAAAACCCTTCATCTCCCATGTAGTCACAATTTTTTAGTGCTACGTAGTCCCCCCGCGTTAGACTCCAAGCTCCCACACAATTTAAACAGTCTGCATCCTGCTCTCACAGCACACATCACCAGTGTGTCTGCAGGATACTGCGCAGGCCAGAGCGATCACCGAGCTTGCACTGAGCACAGCTGACCCAGAAGGATCCTTACATTAGCTTTATCAGTAATTGGCTCCTTTAATCCCTGCACTCATTCTCGAGTGACATCATGAGCAGAAACTATAAACCAGAGCACTGGAGGAATGCAGAACACAACCCTCCCCTGGTGTCTCCACAAGATCTCCCCATGTACTGACAGTGGAATGTGTTTTACATTTTTTATTCGAGACAGTATTATTCAATGATTCGTTTAGCTTGATAAGTATTGTTAGTTAAACTACACCTGTTGATTGGTGGTATCTTCTCAGCGTTTTCCCTTGCACAATGTATCGAACTGAGACATGCCAGGGGGTGGACAAACCTTTCGTCTGCATCTCCACAGAAATGATAAGAGTGGTCGGCACAAGTCTTAACCCAGCTCAATCGACTGAACAATATTACTTGTTCTCAAACGGAGGGTGTGAAACTCTGTGCCTACAACTGACCACCATCTCCTGACAAGAATTCAAAAGGGTAAAAATCACATCGGCAAGGAAAGGATCTGACAGCTCCAAAACATAATATGAAATGGTTCACTATCTAAATGGATCTTATCTTTGAGAGAAATATGGGCTCCAGGCAAGTTATAAAAGATCCTTGCCTGCAATATTTTCTACTTTAATGTTTTTAAAAGACAAGACTGCTATGGAAACCAAAAGATTGTGGTCTCCCAGAATAATGTCCTCAGATTCTGTCTGATTACAGCTGATGTGTGTCTCCCCTCCTCCTGTATTTCAAGACCCCTATTGATTTACAGACCATTTTTTTCCTTCCGCTGCTCACTGACTGTTTTTCCAGATGGAGGAGGAATTATGATCCAGACACTTGCCAGCGTATGAGTGATCACCCCGTTCCCCTGAAGCTTAATCTCTGAGTGTGATTAGAACTAAAACCAAAAGAATTAAAGGCAACTGGAAATAAATGGCTGAAACAACAGCCCCATTACCATTCTTGAACGTGTTCCACGGCCATGAAGTTCAGCTCTGTGGTTTGTGGATTGTCTAAAGTATGAACGGCTGGAGATACAATCATCGTAGTATTTGCAAACATGGCTTTTGAATGGCTTCTCTGGCTTCGTCAGCATATTATAGTTTGCAATTGAATCTGGGCATCTCTGATGATAATAATACAATCTTGGAGATGCTACCATTGTTTAAAATTACATCACAAGTCATATTTTCTTCTTATTCCAGAATTGAAGTAGGGACAACTATATACATATATAGATAGATAGATAAAGAGAGAGAGTGATGAAGAGAGACAGACAGACTAAAGGGACAGCAGAGTGGACACAGCCAAAGCCAAAGGAAAGCCAGTCCCGTTGAAACTCACTAAATTGCTCAAATTCCAAGAAGTCCCACTTGACTGGAAAGCAAAAACGTGGCCTCTGTTTATTTCTGATTTTCCTAATTAGAAACACACAGGCGGGTAGACAGTACAGCATGCAGTCTAACCTTTCATGAGACTCTTTCCCATACTCTAGACTATATTTGGCTCCCTGGGAAATGCTTTTGGTGTCTTGCCACTTGCCTGAGGTTTTGGGGGGTTGGGCTTTGAGCAATATAACGCCCTTTGTCTGGAAAATGGGGCCCTCATTGTGTTTTTAAACTGGTTTTGGAAATGGCTTATATTGTTAATATGTACTGTGTTCATGGCATCCTGGGCATTCGTGGCAAGTGTTGCAGGAAAGGCTTAGCTTAGAGTCTATTATTATTATTATTATTATTATTATTATTATTATTATTATTATTTTTTTTTTTTTTTTTTTTTTTTTATTTAGTCCAGTGCGACTTACAAAATATAAGAGCAATACAAAGTGCAAAAATACAGTGCAGTTCAATTCATAATAGATGTTACAAATTCACAGTTAACACAAGTGTATACAAGATATACAGTAAACAGTATATGAGATCTTACATCCTAGATTGTAAAAGCTGATCAGTGCAGACAAGATGTTAAGTCACAGTCAAGGGACAAGGGAAAGGGAGCATAATGGACATCAAAATAAACAATATGAGTACTAGTAAAGCAAAGCTAGTATGACAAAACGTTGTATGAGTGCAATTTTACAGGAGAGTAAATTACTAAATTACAAGTACTGTCTGATAAGATGTGTATTGAGTAAGCACTGGAAGGAGGTCAAGGACTCTGCTGTTTTGACTTCAGTGGGAAGGTCGTTCCACCACTTAGGGGCCAGAGAGGAGAAGGAGCGGCTCTGGAGAAAGGGGAGTGGAGAGGAGGCAGAGTTAGTTTTCTGGCACCGGAAGACCACAGTGGTCTGGAGGGGATGTATGGAGAGACGAGGGTCTGAAGGTAGCTTGGTGCAGTGTGGTCGAGACAGCGGTAGTTGAGGGTCAGTGTCTTGAACTGAATGCGTGCCGGTTTCGGGAGCCAGTGGAGGGAGCGGAGCAGTGGAGTAGCGTGTGCGAATCGGGGCAGAGAGAATACCAGACGAGCCGCAGAGTTCTGGATGAGCTGGAGTTATGTGTAACACAATACCTCACCTGTAAAATTTCAGACAAATTTCAGGTCTGGACCAGGCAGTACATGTTTGCAGTCCAGAGCATCTCATAGAAAGGAATGGATGGTTTGGATGACAGGACCTGCAGGCACCAGTCGCATGATGTCCAAGTGGTGAGGCACGTGCCGTTTAAAATATGTAAGTAGGTAGATTGGCATTTCCTCAGAGATGTCCATAATGTTTCTTTGGAGGTTGACATCATTGACATTTTTGGGGCCATCAGACGTTGTTAACAAAGTCTGAATCACCGATTGCCCATAAAACCAAATGAAGTCTGGCTCCAGCAACTACAGTGAGTAAAGTCAAGGCTCTGGTTTTGGCCATGAAAACTGTATGCAATGAGACTGAGATTAGCCTTGAACTTTTTCCTAATACATCAGAGACTCTTTTACAACTGGCATCTATCAAGATGATATATGAAAAAAGCTCCTATTCCAAGAACGTAGTAGGGTGCAGGTTTAAGACTCGTTAGGGGGCGGTTCAAAGCAACACTGAAAGATGTAGGATTCCTGGAGGTTTGGATGTTGCACAGAATGGCCTGATGCCTGGCTGGTCTGATCAATTTGCGTCTCCATTCAAAAAATATAAAGAATAATAAAATAAGAAATCAAGTACGAAAGAAAACAAAGAAAATGAAAAACATATAAAACACCACATGGGCGAGGAAGAAGAGCACAGCCCGAGAGAATCCCGGAGTCTGAGTCACCAACATGGCAATATTTTCCATCATCATTAATTGCTGATTGATGAGATCACTACCGCCAGCTGCCCCCCCACCTCCCCTCATTTGTTTCTTCTGAAATGACAGAAGCCTCTGTTCTTTCCGTCCGCAAATCAATCGAAGCAAATCTACAACTCCATTTTAACACTGTAATCGCTTACACGTGTTGATACGCAACAGTGGCATTGATTCAGCGCTCGTGTTACGAGTCATTAATCTATGATGACTTTATTCAAGAATATTACAGAAGAAAATTGTATTATTTATATGTTCTTTTATACAATAAATGCTGACTTTCCCGTTTATGCTGTAGAGCAGTAATACCCACTCAGCCCTGGAGATCCACAGCTCGTCTTCCTCAATAGCAAAAGCTGACACGACGTAGACAATTTTGAGTTAATAACGAATTCCAGTAAGCCACTTAGAGCCAGTGATGGGAGACAGAGACAAGTGTGTCTCTCTGGGAGCCAGGAACATCCCGGTCACACAACAACTGCGTGCGACACAAGGGAACGTGCAATAAAACACCCATTTATACAACTCAAAATAAAGTGTAACCATACAAACCCAGCTCTGAAAAACCACAACAAAGAGAGACAGATGGGTTTGCGTTTCATGGAGTATCTAGTAAGAAGACATTAAAAGACCACTATGACACCAGATCCATCTGAAAGAAGCAACTCGGCATGAAACTGTGTATAACGAAGCAATGACTCTCTGGTGATCATCTTACAATAAGTCTTATTTTCCTCTTCTTCTTTTTTTATATAGGTAGCTTCTTTCACAGTTAGCGTCTGATACACAGCTGTCAGTTTGGTCAATCTCTTGAACTTCAGACCATGAAACAACCTATAAAATGCCCTTAGCGGCAGCTGCACAGAGCATGAGCATGCTCTTGAAACATTTAAAAACGGACGGAAAGTATGACTGACTGGGGCTTTTTAAAATGACATCCCGGATCATAAAAGAAGTTAGTGTGTACACAGTCACTTTGGCTTAAGTTATCCTTCCTGTTGCCAAGAGAAGTCGAGCCTTGACAGTTTCACTCCATAGTCCAGCAAATTTCTAAACGGAAAAAAAAAGAATCCCACAGCATCAATCTCACCTCACTTCATCTCTGAAAAAATACAATAATCTTCCCACCACAAAATACACTCTGACTGCAGTTTCTTTCCTGCCTGAACTGAAAGTTCTTTGTCAATCAGTGATCCTCTTTTTTCTATTAATCACTTCTTGACCAGAAATGCTGAGAGAAGATAAATGCACCCGGAGTAGATGTTTTTTGGGCAGCCATCTGCATTTAATTGTAGGCTACTTAAAGTATTTTGCAAAACGGAAAAATAATGATATACAGCAGAGCTTTTGAGATGCCCCTTTCTACAGAATCTAATGTAGTTTATTAAAAAATATGGACAGGAAAAGAACAGGGAAGACAAATTACATTCCTCTAATTGGCCACAGTGTGTCTGAGTACAGTAAAAAACAATCCACTTCCCCTATTAAAAACGAAATAAAACCCCGATTTGAGGTAGCGATTTTTACTGGCACAATTATACAAAGTTTGCTTTTCTTTACTGCACTCCCCCGCTGTCTGCATTCATCTGCATTCGAGAGAAATACATTCCATGTGTGCATGTTCTCATACTGGGTGCTGTGCCAAGTCCACTGTCTTCACAGAGTAGGGGAGGCTTATCGCAAGCCTGGAAAAGTGATAAAAACAGGGCTTCACCGAGCAGGTGCTTCACGTATTCCACTCGGAATTCAGAATGCTGGGCTCTAATCTCTTTGAATCTGTAAGTCAAGGGTATTCAGTTGTAAATCCTGCACCTCTTTTGGTGTAGCTGCTGTCATTTGCACTGCGTTATGCTGCACTGAACAACTCATTACATTTGACTGTATTCTGCAGGCTAATTCCAACTCAAATCGTATACTTTTTTTAATTGATCAATTCCAATTTGAATTCTTAATGATTCTTTTAATTCAAATTCATGAAATGGAATTGTGAATGTTTCAGTCTTTGGAATTGGAATTGAAATTGGAATTTAGACATTTTAAGCTGGAATTTATTTTGTAATTGTCAATATCTCATACTTCAGAATTTGAATTGGAAATGCTTTTCATGTGCCTTGTTTAATCATTTTACCATTTTACCCTTTTAAATCCATTATAAATCCTCTATAATGATGTATTATCTGTTCTTAAAACGGTTTTATTTTGTAATAATTTTGTTTTCTTCACATTTTGCAATGATTTAGACAATACAATGTTTACAAGACAATGTTTTATTATTAAAATTACAGGCAAATGCTTCTCAGGTCAGTTTTTCCTGGCCTCCTAGCAACTGAGGAATTTCTATTATCTGAATCTCAGCCAATGAGTCCCTCATCCACCTAATAGACACTCATACAAGACAATGTCCTGTGTCCTAGTCCTGCCCTCTTGTTGGGAAGGATATATCACAAGAACCATCTCAATTACTTGCAATTACCCACTATTCTAAAACATACTATATAAGGACCTACCTCACTTTCCTTGTTTGTTGGGTAGAAGGATTGTGGTGTTTTTTACTGTGTTAACATATATTTGTTTTATGGATTGCTTGTGTTTTTGACTTGGACTGTTACTGAGAACCCTGATGTTGTGATTGAACCTGGACTGGCTGAGGACCCGCTGCCTACCGATTTGGACAAACACTTTCACAATATCAGAGAAGCCTCTGGTGTTTGATCACTTTGAAAACTTAAGTGATTGTAACAAAGAAGGAAACCGTTAAGGATTAAGGAATTGGTGTGGGAGAAATATCGAATTGGATTTGAGATTTCAGAATTGATCTGAATTTGGAATTGAGATTAACTGAATTGAAAGGAATTTAGGAAAGTGTTTTGGATAATGAATTGATTTAATGGAATTTAAAGGGATAAAGAATTGAATTGGAATTTAATTAGTGGAATTGACCCCAACCCCGTTATTCTGCATCTTTGTCAAAGTACAACATATCAGTAAAACAGATATACACTCACCTAAAGGATTATTAGGAACACCATACTAATACTGTGTTTGACCCCCTTTCGCCTTCAGATCTGCCTTAATTCTACGTGGCATTGATTCAACAAGGTGCTGAAAGCATTCTTTAGAAATGTTGGCCCATATTGATAGGATAGCATCTTGCAGTTGATAGAGATTCGTGGGATGCACATCCAGGGCACGAAGCTCCCGTTCCACCACATCCCAAAGATGCTCTATTGGGTTGAGATCTGGTGACTGTGGGGGCCAGTTTAGTACAGTGAACTCATTGTCATGTTCAAGAAACCAATTTGAAATGATTCGACCTTTGTGACATGGTGCATTATCCTGCTGGAAGTAGCCATCAGAGGATGGGTACATGGTGGTCATAAAGGGATGGACATGGTCAGAAACAATGCTCAGGTAGGCCGTGGCATTTAAACGATGCCCAATTGGCACTAAGGGGCCTAAAGTGTGCCAAGAAAACATCCCCCACACCATTACACCACCACCACCAGCCTGCACAGTGGTAACAAGGCATGATGGATCCATGTTCTCATTCTGTTTACGCCAAATTCTGACTCTACCATCTGAATGTCTCAACAGAAATCGAGACTCATCAGACCAGGCAACATTTTTCCAGTCTTCAACTGTCCAATTTTGGTGAGCTTGTGCAAATTGTAGCCTCTTTTTCCTATTTGTAGTGGAGATGAGTGGTACCCGGTGGGGTCTTCTGCTGTTGTAGCCCATCCGCCTCAAGGTTGTACGTGTTGTGGCTTCACAAATGCTTTGCTGCATACCTCGGTTGTAACGAGTGGTTATTTCAGTCAAAGTTGCTTTTCTATCAGCTTGAATCAGTCGGCCCATTCTCCTCTGACCTCTAGCATCAACGAGGCATTTTCGGCCACAGGACTGCCGCATACTGGATGTTTTTCCCTTTTCACACCATTCTTTGAAAACCCTAGAAATGGTTGTGCATGAAAATCCCAGCAACTGAGCAGATTGTGAAATACTCAGACCGGCCCATCTGGCACCAACAACCATGCCATGCTCAAAATTGCTTAAATCACCTTTCCCATTCAGACATTCAGTTTGGAGTTCAGGAGATTGTCTTGACCAGGACCACACCCCTAAATGCATTGAAGCAACTGCCATGTGATTGGTTGGTTAGATAATTGCATTAATGAGAAATTGAACAGGTGTTCCTAATAATCCTTTAGGTGAGTGTACGTGTGAGTTTCCATCGATTGGGTTTCTGCCCAAAACAAAATAAATACATATATAATATAACATTGTATCCATTCTGAAGCCTCGCTAAGAAGCCTGAGCTTTTTTAGTGTTGTGTTAAGGTCGCGGCACTGTGAGGTGCGATAACAGCGTTCGAGTCTCTGCATGGCCGGAACCCCACAATATGTTACACTGGTGTCAGCGGTGGGATTCCAAGCCTGCGTTGGTCCGTCTCGGGATATGAATGAAGGAGCATCGTGAGGAGGTGCTCTAACTACTGGGTGGGGGGGGGGGTAGTGTAGTGATTCTGATTCCTTGCTAAGAGGCCTGGGCTGCTTTAGTATTGAGGTAAGATTGCTGCACTGTGGCGCAGGAGAACTGGGTCCGAGTCTCGTGGCTGGAACCCCACAGTATGTTACAATATAAAATAATATTATAATTATTATTATTTTTATTTCTTGGCAGACGCCCTTATCCAGGGCGACTTACAACATAAGTGCAAACAAAGTGCAAAAATAAAGAGAAGTACAAGGCATCAATCATTACAAATTCAATTTAGGTAAAACAGCAATTCAAAATACATTTCACAAATTCCAATTTACAATTTACACAAGTACAGTAAGTGACTTCCTACATCCTGGACGGTGAAAGCTGCTGTCAAGATGTAGGGTCACAGACAAGGGCTACGGGAAAGGGAGCAAGGAGGAAAACAATCAAGAACGTGAGAAGCATAATAAAAACTGTGAAGTGCTATCTAGCAGGGATAGAGGACTAATATTAAAAGTAATATCTTCACCATCTGCCCATATCGATCCGTTGCTGGATGAAGGCTCCCGAAGATGTTTCTAGTTGCATTTCTATACAGCTTCTCTTTTCCATGCCACACCTGCAAAGTTTATAATTTCATCTTCCCATCTTTTATGTGGTATCCATTCATTAGCTTCCTTTGTCCATCTTTGAACTGTTAAGTAATACACCGATCAGCCATAACACTGACAGGTGAAGTGAATAACACTGATAATCTCATTATCATGGCACCTGTCAGTGGGTGGGATATATTAGGCAGCAGGTGAACATTTTGTCCTCAAAGTTGATGTGTTAGAAGCAGGAAAAATGGGCAAGCGTAAGGATCTGAGCGACTTTGACAAGGGCCACATTGTGATGGCTAGATGACTGGGTCAGAGCATCTCCAAAACTGCAGCTCTTGTGGTCTGCAGTGGTCAGTACCTATCAAAATGGCGGCCAAGGCTCATTGATGCGCGTGGGGAGCGAAGGCTGGCCCGTGTGGTCCAATCCAACAGACAAGCTACTGTAGCTCAAATTGCTGAAAAAGTGAATGCTGGTTCTGATAGAAAGGTGTCAGAACACACAGTGCATCGCAGTTTGTTACGTATGGGGCTGCGTAGCTGCAGACCAGTCAGGGTGCCCATGCTGACCCCTGTCCACTGCCGAATGCGCCTACAATGGGCACGTGAGCATCAGAACTGGACCACGGAGCAATAGAAGAAGGTGGCCTGGTCTGATGAATCACGAGTTCAAGGTGTTGACTTGGCCTCCAAATTCCCCAGATCTCAATCCAATCGAGCATCTGTGGGATGTGCTGGACAAACAAGTCCGATCCATGGAGGCCCCACCTCGCAAGTTACAGGACTTAAAGGATCTGCTGCAACGTCTGGGTGCCAGATACCACAGCACACCTTCAGAGGTCTAGTGGAGTCCATGCCACGATGGGTCAGGGCTGTTTTGGTGGCAAAAGGGGGACCTACACAATATTAGGCAGGTGGTCATAATGTTATGGCTGATCGGTATATATATATGCATGTAATTTAATTGTAAGACCTTTTTTCACATAATTAAATTTTCAGACATATATTTGCAGAGGTTTTGAACACTGAAAATAATTTGAGGTGAGGTATAAATTCAGAGCCTCTGTTTAGTATTTCTGAAGGGTGAATCTACGCAGATGGTAGAGGAGGCATTCATTACTGCGCACAAAGGCAACAGTTAGTCCAGAACAAGTACATTTATATTTACACGATATTTTGTCCACTTTTCCAAATTAAAATAGCTCATTTTAAAATGATCTGTGCTACATGTGTAAGTAATTTGGCAGACAGATGGAAAAAAGAAAAACCTCACAGCCTCAAATTCACCTTACTTAATGTTCTCAACACACATTTATAACACCACCGAATATGATCTGACCTTGACTGCAGTCTGTTCCTTTTCCAACTTCAGCTGAAAGATTCTTTTACTTTAACTAACATTGTAATTTCGGTTAATAACTTAATGATCAGAAAATAAATAAAGCAGAGGATGATTATTACACATTTGAGCTGTAGACGACAACCGTAAGCGTAGGATTTCACAGAAAGAAAATAAATACAAATTACACATCAATGTGTTTGTGCCAGAGATCTGACAGTGGTCCAATTGACAAAACCGTCAAGAGCCAGGAGATCAACAATCCAGACTCCTATAACTGTCCACAGCATGTCTATGCAAAGAAGAGAAAAAACTCTGTTGAAACGAACTTAAACTAACGGTATGAGGTGATGATTTCAGCATGCAGGCTACACTGATGGTTTGACTTACGAGTTTATTGCTTGAGACGTTGGTATTGAAAGATCTCATCATGAAAAACAGAAAAAAAAGACTTCTTTTAATTTATTCATCTGGATCTCTCAACAGCGTGGCTCTGAGCTCCAGCCACGTCCCTCAGCCCAGGGGGGAAACACTCTGGACAGGAGGGCATTCATAATCGTCCTCCAGCGTCCAGCTCTGGTGGGTGGCTCTCAGCAGTGTGGGGAGATCTCAAATCTAAATTGGGGAGGTGAGCTGGGAAAAACAACATTGGGCAGCCCATATTCGTATATATTTTAACTAGTGGAAAAGGCAGCGCATTGGGAATGACTGTCTGCTTGTAGTCCTCCTCCTATTCCTCACCGCTCTTCACAGTCAGAAACCCGAATCTCCTGCGATGCCAGAACCTCAGGGACCGAGCTGCTTGTTTTATCCCACAAAAGGTCTATACCTTCGCAAACGATGGTGAATCTCAGGGCCAAAGGGGCATATTTCAGTGGCTTGTGTTCCGACGCCCTGCCAAAGTAAATCCCGCTGAAGACGTGTAAGAATTGGAAATTTCTGTGGCAGCTCCTCTTTAAGTTTTCCAGGTTTCCTGTTAAAATAATTACCCCCTTTCTGACCAACAATGTGTTTTTCTTTGCGTTTTTTTCCCTCCTCTCTCGCTCCTCCGAGAGCTTTCACCTCCACTGCTGCTCTGTAACATCAGCACCCCCCGCCCCGGCCTCCAGCCCCCCGCCATCCTGCAGGAACCCGTGCGACACGTCCAGAGTGCTCCATGAATTAAATTTGGCATAACTGGGTTTAATGACACGTGCAGCAGTACAAAAACAAGCACTGGTTGCGCTGGTATAAATCCTGAAGTGCTTCAAACACCCTCGTCAAGATTTAATGAAGCCCAGCTTTCTGACAAGTGTGTTAATACTGAAGGCTGTTAATTTCACAGAGCGCTGTGCTTTTGTTTCAAGCCTTTCCAGTCACAGCATTGTGAATTTACTCTCTGCTGGCATGGTCACTTCAGTGGGCTAATTGAGAAAAACAGACTCTAAGCAAGAGGGATAGGGGGGGCTCAGACTGCTGACACAGTAATAATCAAGATGCGTGTAACTGCAGTGGTCTGATGCTCTCAGACACCGCCATGCTGATTGGACAGGGACATAACAGTGCCTCACTTAATTCTGCTCTGTTTGTTTGTGGTGTAAGTCCAGTTAATTGCCTCCTTAAGAAATAAAAATGAAACAAATAAATATAAAGTACAAAGATTGAGTTTCTTCTGCCCTGCATAAACTACACACCAGTGTGCCAAAGGGTGTAGACATTCTTGCAGGCAGTGATACCTTCTGAGTGTACCTGTGGTTAAAACAACTGCTGTTGCTGTTAATTATTAATTATTAATGAATGATTGATGATTGTTAATATCTATCAAATGTGTCAACAGCAGCACAACACCATGGCTGGCAAGAAATACTTTTTCAGCAAGAAAGGGTATGTGAAAGTAGCAGCGTGGGGAGAATATAGCGTTTTTATGTTTAGGATGAATTTCATAGCGGTTTACTTCACTACCAAATCTGCTCTGCTTTTTCTCTGTGAAAACGGTCCAACTAAAACACCAGAAGTATGTTCAAGTGAAAGAAAATCATTTCAATTTTCCATTACAAAGTTATATCTCGTTAGGAAACAATTGGGAACAGATTTTGCTTTGGAACGGGGACCCTGTCGGAAACCTCCCTGTTAGGAATTAGCAACACCTAAACAATTATACCTAATGTACGCTCGCAGCGAAAGGCCAGGAGGGAAGCAATTCGGAGACAGAGCTCGCAGCCATTAGAGGCAACAGTCTCCTCTCCTAATTTAGCATGATCTTAACACATGCTTTCCATATGCAAAGGGAGACTTTTCTGTATTTGGCAGGCTGGCCGGTGCTGTAATTGTTGGAGCGCACCACTGTGCCACAGAGGATATTAATAAAAGCAGCTGAGGTAGTCTGACAGACTTGATTGTCAAAAGACTGCAGAAACACAGACCAGTCTCCTAAATTTCTCACGTTTTATAAACCACTTTATTTTACCCATTTTCAAAAGAAAAACCACTGACTCATATCCTGACCGAGAAAACACAATTTTAACACATGGTCATCGTTGGTGTTGCGTGACCCAAAAACACGAAGATGGTATCTGCAAAGTCCAGAGCCTCTTATAAATATCCTGCTGTTGCCAAATGAGATATAATAGACCCATGGAAATGCAGTGTGCTGCCTCTGGGAGCACACAGCCATAAATATCTTCACAACAGGAACCATAACTGTGTCCCGGGAAATGATCATTCTCTGCCGTCTACATAATTCACATCTAAAAAGTAGATGACTATTAATTGTTTTTTTTATCAGGAAACAAAAGACAAGGAGAACAGAAAATGAGTAGGATTTAAATAAAAAAAAACTACAAATCAAGTAATTATAATTATAGGATCTACAGGCTCTGGTTTCCTTGAGTGATTTTATGTCTATTTTAGATGTCCAGCTCACCGAAAGTTGCTCTTGTTATGTTTGGCTATATGTTTTTATGTTTATGTACATGCGTCTTTTATGTGTTGTATTTCATTTTACTAACCTACATTTTATTTTCTGGCCATAGCAGGGCAAATGAGGTTTCGGTCTCAGTTGGGCTTCCCTGCATCAATAAAAGATTGATTGATTGATTAGAAGAAGAAGAATGTAGTTTTATCAGACAGAGGGTTGTCCTTTGTAAGAGTAAAGGGAATCTGGAAACACATCAGTGCTTTCTCAAGTCCAGCGATATGGACCCAACACTGGACACCAGATCTGTCACCCCTTGCACACAGCGTTGGGATCAAGGACACCGAAATGATCACAGTGCGTCCAGCGTTGACAGTGGTTAAAAAAGTACCGGTATGCTAAAGTAATGAGTGAGGGGAATCATGTCATTTCCGGGTATTTGTGCCTGTGCTGTTGGAGATGATTGTATTATTAAACAATCAATTTTATTGAATCATTGTAATACAAAATGTTTTATGAATTGCTCTCATATATTAGGAAAATAAAGTCTTAAACTTAAAGTCAACAAAAGAGAATTTAGAAGATACAAAATTATACAGTAATTTCAGAGACTCGTGTGTAGTCTTGTTTAAGTATATTACTGAAAACTATACACCACATACACAACAGTAAAGATCAATAATTGCATCACTAAAGATACACACTGAGAGGTACACAGTGTGACTCACCGACTCGTTCTGGAATCGATGTTGTTCATTCCACACGTGATCTACTCTCAGAGTAATCATAATACACCTGCAGTGAAGCCAGCCAGCGGGGAGGCGTAGACGTGTGTTTAAAGACATTGTATTCAAACGTGTTTGTCAGATACACTATATTGTGCATACACAAGTCTTACTCACAAGAAACATATGAACATAAGAAAGTGTCCAATCGAGAGGAGCCCATTCGCCCCATCGTTTGGTGTCCATTAATAACTAAGTGATCAAGGATCCTATCCAGTCTATTTTTGAATTTTCCCAAATTGTCTCTTCAGACACATCGCTGGGGAGTTTGTTCAGATTGTGACGCCTCTCTGTGTGAAGAAGTGTCTCCTGTTTTCTGTCTCGAATGCCTTGAAGCTCAATTTCCATTTGTGTCCCCGGGTGCGTGTGTCCCTGCTGATCTGGAAAAGCTCCTCTGGTTTGATGTGGTCGATGCCTTTCATGATTTTGAAGACTTGGATCAAGTCCCCACGTAGTCTCCTCTGTTCCAGGGTGAAAAGGTTCAGTTCCTCAGTCTCTCAGTAGGACATTCCCTTCAGACCTGGAATAAGTCTGGTTGCTCTCCTCTGAACTGCCTCTAGAGCAGCGATATCTGATATAAGTGTGGAGCCCAGAACTGTCCACAGTATTGCTCAGCTCGACTTCTTCCCAGAAATGGACGAACACGGCTGCTGATTCCTGTCGGGACTGTTTGTACTTCTGCAACATCTACACCTTCACATTTGTCTGTCGATGTCGATGTTTTTTGCTCATCTTTACAAAGTTCAGATTGCTTTGGAAGGCTATACAATTGACTTATGCTGGTTTGTTGTTTTCCTCGTTTCATTCGAATCAGTAACTAGTGTATGTATATTAAATTAATTTTGTGTGGTGGTGGAGTGGCGTCAGAGCTGTTTCCGGGGGACTGAATGATGAAATATAAATCACTTGTACAAACTCTGACGATGTAAACCAAGTATTTCCGGTGAGGACTTGTGGGAGTTTTTTCTCTTCCTCTGTCATTAACAGAAAAGACATCCTGACAGGGTAAAGTATGATACCCCAATGGGCTATGATAATGGCAAACACAAGATATGCAAGCAGAGTGCAACAATACAAACTTCATATTTTGTATTGTGTGTGTGTGTTTTGTTTTGTGTTTTAGCGGTACACCACCCCACTTTAACCACTGGGTTGTGATTGTCTCAGTTAGTGTCTGCTAACATCTGCTAACATCTGCTAACATCTGCAGTGATGGGAATAGGAAGCTGCCACAGCTCTTCATTAGATGGAAGACAGATTAATTTCATAATAGGTGTCATATTCTGTATAATGTGAGTGTGTGAGAGAGAAAGACAAATCAATAAAAAAAAAACCTGAAAAGTCTTCATTACATAATCAATTACTCTACAATGACTCTCCTAAATAAGGTCAGGTGCAAAATTGTTTTCAGGATTCACGCAATGGAGTCAAATGGAGTCCATCTGTGTGTAATAAAAGTGATTCACAAGATTTCAAATCAAACACATCTGTAAGGTCCCACAGGTGGGTAGGACATCCAAAGCAAGAACACTGCAACAAAGACCAAGGAGCTTTGAAAACAGCTCTGGGATAAAATTGTGGAAAGACAGAGATCAGGGGAGGGGTATAAAAGATTGTCTATGTCTGGTATAAAAGCATAAGGCTTCTCATGTCAAGCTGGTGTTTAAAACAAGAAACAAGGAGTAACCCCCCCCCCATAATCGACAAAGTGCTCCTCAGATACGGGTCCAACATTTATGGCACAGACCCGGCGAGTCACGGGCAGCTGCTCTCCACATGGCCGCCCAACCAGTTGAAGCATGCGAATGGATGTCCACAGAGCGCGCTCAGACAGATGAGTCACAGGAATCCTGCTCGGTGACTGACACACGCCTGGACACTGGTGACTTTACCCCCACGGCACAGTGGGGTTCCAGATGGAAACGTTTACCAGTGAGTAACCTACGCATTACTCTTTGTGACTAGGATGGAAAAAGCCAAGACAAACAGGACAACTGTATCATCACTGCTGATACTCATCAACCATCACCAAAACCAGGCATTTCTCCTTTACCGGCTCATTGTGCCTGTTGGCCTCACTTGTTTTGATTTTTTTTGTTATTCCGATTAAGTTAATTGAAAGAAGTTTAGTGGGACTGATTTGCTTCAGCTTGCAGGGTGCGTACATTTTACTCAACCACTGTCGCTGGTGGCGTTGTGAGGTACTCTGCCTATTTCCTCCATTAATGGAAACATAGGGGCCACAGATCAGCAATGAGAGAGTGATTATGTTCAAAACAGAGGAGCTAGAAGTAAATTTGTTGTTTCAGTCACACATGTGTGTCCACCACAGCTGACGAGACACCAGAAAACTCTGTAATCATTCACGCCCAGTGTGGTTAACCTTTTCTTTGGCAGGGAAGCTTGACAGTCTATAGAACTGGTGTCAATTATTAAACTGTAGTAATAATTAATCAGGATGTGTTTATCAGGACACAGAGAAGAGATGCCTTTCAGGGGCTTCAGTAACAAATATTGATCTGGAGAAGAGGATATGGTATCTTTATCACACCAGTGCCAGAGAGCTACAAGGGGCACCATAAATGATCACATCCTTTCCCAATGTGTTCTCAATATGTCTGTTCCCCAGATGGGACATGCATCACTGCCGACTTCCCTCCCTGCATGGCGGTGCTCTCAGGGCTCCCTGCGCAGCGCTGTGATGGGATGGATTCGACTGGGACAGCGGGGGTCAGCGGTGTTCTCCTGCTGGACATGAATGACAGGGTCCAGCACAGAGCATCTCACATTGGAACATACACAATAAAATAAATAATAATAATAATAATAATACAAGCCAGATTGATTGTACAGTACTGCCACCCATAGTCTAGATTAGTGGTTCAATTAACGGTTCAATTAAGTAATTGAGAGCTCGGTTGGAACAAAACCCAGCAGGGTAGGGGCTCCTCCAGGGCCAGAGTTGGGACCCACTGGTCTAAATAAAGGAAATGATGGCAGCATTTCTTTTTAAGTATGTAAGAAACATGTGTCTTATACAATCCCCCCACGCACACGAGAGGGAAAGATGAAGATATGAGGCAATGCGTTTCTGCAGGATTTATAATCCCCATGCACTAATGCACGTCTAAGGCTGCTCTTTATAAACAAAAACACAAATACAGTGTCCTTGACTGATGTATTTTCCAGAATCTTATTCAGACTTAAAAAACATCTTTATGAGGGGACTAATAATTACATCATCGCCTAATATTGGCTTTCCCCAAACCCTGTGTGATTCCACAAATACATGCTGTAGCTAACTCTTACAGACAAGTCCAAAAGCAACTAAAACTTTGCATTTTAATAGAGCACTTTATAAAGCAGACGAGGGTAAAACAAGAGCACAGAGAGAAATGTTTCAGTGAAGTAACCCTAGTTAAACCAGAGCACATGCACACAGTAAAATGGGGAGATTGACTTTAAGTAGCTCAGAAAAAAAACATTTCCATGATCCAGCAGCTTCTCAATTGCAACCCTTTCCAGGCTGATCAGTGTGTTTCCAACGGGGGGTTGTTTTGTTTTGAACCACGCCATTCCTGCCTCCAGGTTTACTTCAACATCTCTGTGTCCATGGTTCACGGTCTGGATTATGGGTTATCTGGGATGCAGCCCATTCCCAGCTTTACAACAACAGCAGCACAAAGCTGTTCACAGCGTGTGTGTGTGTGTTTGTGTTCCTGCACTGGGGCAAGACGGAGCAAAGACCGGTGCTTTGAAAAACACTGCCAAGTCAGTTTCCAGTTCAATCCCATGGACATTAGCCAGGACAGAACCGGGGTTATTTCTAAGACATTACATGCTTTAAGGATGTTGACAGCTCTGTTTTGTGTCTAGTGCAGGCATGCTCTCCATCTGTCCATTTAGAGACGCTCCAGGGGTATCTGCAGCTCTCAGAATATCCACACATGTCCACACAAAACCACACTGTACACAACATGGCCGGTGGTTTATTTCTCCCCTTGGTTTCCTTAAGGGTGTTTAATTTCCCCCACGCTTGGGCATCAGTCTAATTAGCATCGTGACAATGAGTTTCAAAGACTTTTCTGCTTTTCTTCCCTTTCTAACTGTGAATAAACCACCAATGTAATGTAATGCAATGAAGCTTACACTTTTTACCTTTCTGCAATGACTATAACGAGATGTAAAGCCATTGTCAGAGTGGAGCAACACTTATTTTCCTTGGTGACTATACTTTAATAAGCCATAAAAAACTGTGGAATGAACAAGTCATATCTATCTAGCAGTATATAAAGATAAAGGGGAGTATCATTTATAGGGTTCAAGGGTAAGAATTATGAAAGAATATTAATGGCGTTATCAATGAAACAAAGAACCCTCATTTAGATCTAGGTTGGAGCTTTACACAGTATGCACCTCCTGTTTCTTCTTCAATGTGTGTGGTGTTATGTGACTGATATGATCTCTCTTTTATCTCTGAAATGCTCCTGTCCAAGTTAGGCTCCAGATTAGTGATCAATAGGTCAGATGAATCGTTGTTAGGATTCTCACACACAGTAGGTTGTGGTCAGCGCTGTCAGTGTGCACACGTTGCATTTTAAATTAGGGTCGATAATAACGTTCACCTGTATCTTGCGGATTCAGAAAAGAGTTCCACCAAAGAGGAGTCAATCAGTTACTTGGTCAGTGACCTTTACTTCTCAAAGCTTAATGCTGTGCCATCACACAGTGTATTTGTCCTAAAGAGCTAACTACAGTCTAACTAAGATGCAAATTGTACAGAGAGAGAGAGAGAGAGAGAGAGAGAGAGGGAGAGGGGGGATTCAACTGTGCTGTCTCAGCGAGAACGATGACTGAACTTACTTTGCCAGTGTGGGCATGTCTGCTTACTCATTTACCGTGGTAAGAAAATAGAGTGTGTAAAAAGAAAAGTGTGTAAAACAAAGATCAAACCTTAGGAAGGAGTTAAGGTTCATGTGCGTCTAAGTAAATCTCATGTTATGGATTTTGTGGGTTTGGTACGAGAAGCTTGTAAAATTCATGTCCTGGCAAAGGGTTGTGCTAATTGTAGCTGCCAATGGTAAACATGAATTAAATAATATAAAATGGCTATAACCCAGTCATTCAGGCAATTGCATCTGGAGAGTGGGAAGCAGGCGCACTGCTCGACCCAAACCGCAGGGCAGTTGCCGTCCGATTACTAACGGACACTTTCCTATCATGGGATCAGCACTGTTTATTATGACTGTGACTCTCAAGTCCCGCTGTTGGAATGTGTCTCATTGTGATGGAAATTGTGATGGAAATAAAATGTAAAACACTTTAAAATTAATAAAATACCGGCAAAACTAGGCACTAAATCAATTCAGTAGTTTACACCACCAGCTGTGATTTGGTGTGAGGTTTAGATGTTCAGAGGTTTGGCTCGCTGGACTGAGGGAATGACGGTCTGGCGCCAGGTTCAGATCGTCAACCCCCCACTCCTCTCCCTTTATACAGGGAATGATCCACGGCGCTGCATAGGGGGTGAACGGGGAGGTGATGGGGTGGGAAATGATGAATGCTAGGGGTATCTGATGAAGACGGGGTATTTATACTTTATAGGATGGAAGCGAGAGCTGAATCGGAATTGTGTACTCTATTAAAAATTCCAATTCACGATCCTTATGTGAAAAACGAATGAAATGGTTCTTTAAATTAATACTAGATTTTTATTATTTGGAAATTAAGAACATAAGAACATAAGAAAGTGTCCAATCGAGAGGAAGCCATCCTCCCCATCGTGCTCGTTTGGTGTCCATTAATAACTAAGTGATCCAAGGATCCTATCCAGTCTGTTTTTGAATGTTCCCAAATTGTCTCTTCAGCCACATCGCTGGGGAGTTTGCTCAGATTGTGACGCCTCTCTGTGTGAAGAAGTGTCTCCTGTTTTCTGTCTTGAATGCCTTGAAGCCCAATTTCCATTTGTGTCCCCGGGTGCGTGTGTCCCTGCTGATCTGGAAAAGCTCCTCTGGTTTGATGTGGTCGATGCCTTTCATGATTTTGAAGACTTGGATCAAGTCCCCACGTAGTCTCCTCTGTTCCAGGGTGAAAAGGTTCAGTCCCTCAGTCTCTCAGTAGGACATTCCCTTCAGACCTGGAATAAGTCTGGTTGCTCTCCTCTGAACTGCCTCTAGAGCAGCGATATCTTTCTTGAAGTGTGGAGCCCAGAACTGTCCACAGTATCCAGATGAGACCTAATTGGAAATTTAATTAAGAGCTTAAATACCTGTGGTGTCATTATTAAAATGATAATTATATCTTTGACTTTAGAATTTGTGGGCCAATCAAATTACATTTTTAACTCCTATTTCCCAGTCTTTCCCCAATGTTGTGGCTTCATATTTGAGCTGTTTGTACAGCCTGAACACGCTGCAGCCTGCCTGTGCTTGTTGACACCTGCCTGTGAGGACAGATTTGTCCTCTTCGCCACTAAAATCAAAGAGTTCATAATAAAACATTGGTCAAGTCCTCCACCCCTGAAACGAAAATCAATAAAACAAAAAACCTAAAGTACAATATAGAGAGAAACACATTATATTCTTTGAAAATTAAAAAGAAGCCTTTGCACCTACTGTAGTAATTTCTAATCCACGCCAGTCCCACCGTGAGATTCTATTGCAAACGGGCCGTGAAGAGTCTTTATCTGACCCTCCTGTGTAATCTTTAACTGGGAAGTGCCCTTGCAAGCCAAAGACGAATCAATGGGAGGTTATCTCACAAGCCTATCACATCAGTGAATCTCGCTTTCCACACTTTAACCCCACTGTTATAAATCTGTGGACCCTGGGTTTATGCTGCAGTGTCAGGAGAGACGGATGCATCACCGCGCTGTGTGTAAAAATCTGCTGACGTGATGAAGAGAAAGACCGATGCCTGTTGACTACAAACATCCAAACTCTTGCAAGACGGGATTGTGCGCATCGCCGCTGGGACGCCCTGGTCTTTGCCTTTCACTGACCATTCTCACCCATCTGAAGACCCAGAAGACCCCTTATATTTTTCCTGGGGGATACAAATGAAGACAGACGCAGGGTGCTGACGGCATCGCTGTGCTGTTCTCCACGGCGCTGACTTTTCTTGCAGACCAAGATGTTCCAGGATCCCGGGGTGGGTGTTTTCCAGGCGTGGGATTATGTGGTCTTCGCAGCTTTGTTTGTCATCTCCTCTGGCATCGGGGTCTTCTTCGCCATCAAGGAGAGAACGAAGAACACCTCCAAGGAGTTCCTGGTGGGGGGGAAGCAGATGACATGCGTCCCAGTCGCCCTGTCCCTCACGGCCAGCTTCATGTCTGCAGTGACGGTCCTGGGGACGCCTTCTGATGTGTATCGTTTTGGCGGGTCCTTTATCATCTTCAGTATCGCCTACACCATGATGGTCACGCTCACAGCTGAGCTCTTTCTACCCATCTTCTACAGATCTGGGATTACCAGCACCTATGAGGTACCAGCACTGCTCTGAAGTGAATGATAGCCTTTGGATACAGTCAGTTGGGTCAGTCAATCAGTATTTAGTTACAGCTCCACAACAAAACAGTCTAGGGTAGAGCACCTTGATCTTGATAGTGTGTCAGATTAATAACCAATGTTTAGAAGCTAAATTTGGAACTTGTCCATGTTGTAAATAAATCCCTTCTCTCAAACAGTATTCACATTTAAAACAATTATTTATCAAACATTATAAAGCTATACTAGGAGATTTGGGAGCCTTCTAATTAATAAATTGGATGGATGCCTTGGTCATTCTGCCATGCCAATTCCACAGAATAATGTCAAGGCAGCTTTCTTTGGTCTGAAATTTGTTATAACAAAACACGATGCTTAACGTTTGTCTCAAATGGTTTACCAGAGAATTCCCGAGCTAGAAAACAGATGATCTGTAGGGCAGTTAGATGAGACCGTAAAGACCAAAGGATACGGAGAAAGGGGGCATTAATTCACAAAAAAAATGAAACGCCAGATTCTGAATTTGACAGAGTTGCTCTCAGTGCACAGATGGTCAGGTGCATCAGTGAAAACAAGTCATGTTCCATCAATAGCCCTTCATAATTTCTCCCCACACACATTTGTTTAATAAAATGAAAACCATTAAAACCCCGTAGCTTGTAAACCGAGGAATTTGACGACAGATCTATTCACGATCATAATTCCACATGTGTTTCGCAGTATTTGGAGCTGAGGTTCAGCAAGGCGGTGAGAATGGCTGCTACGCTCATCTACATCGTGCAGACGGTAGGACCCTCAAATATCTATTGATAATGTGCAACGCTTTGCCCTGCGGAAAAAGGAGGACCCCGGCCTGACCCAGCTGTGTGTCTCTGTTTGCAGATTCTGTACACGGGGGTGGTGGTGTACGCCCCGGCGCTTGCCCTGAACCAAGGTAAGGCTTTCACAAACCCAACAGACGTCTCACAATTCAGCCCTGGGTGCATCTGGCATAATATTTGTACTGTAAGGATTTAATAATAGAAACACCAGTTGCTATGGGCCCTCCTTCTATTCTTCTACAAATTAGGTGTCCCGTGCTTCTGCGTCATAGTGTTTAATTCCTATTGTTGTTTTTTACTGCATCGGTTAACAATTGTGACATTGCCCGGTGGGTGTTGTAAACTGGGCACAGGGACTGGAAAGGATATTAGCCAACAGATGCTTGTTCTTTAGCAACATGGAGAGAGGCAAGGAGCACACATTCACTTGCAAATAGTGGAGTAGAAACAATTCCCCAACCCCAAATGTCTTGAATCCCTGAGGCGAAAACTGAAGGCAATTCCTACCTCTCTGAATGTGCGCTTGTGAGATCTAAAATGTGAGACTCCCGTTTCTACTCTTGTTTCATGTATTTGGTTCCATTACAGTGACTGGCTTCAATCTGTGGGGATCCATATTTGCGACGGGGATAGTTTGTACCTTTTACTGTACACTGGTAAGTATCTCTCTCTTCAGCTGTCATTTTATCTTGTAAAAATATATTTTCTCCCCTCGTCCTAGAGACGTCTGTTGGAATACAGCACGTTAAAGTCCCATCATTTTAAGCAGGAACATAATTCTTTAGTACACTTCTCTTCACACTGACATTCAATGGTTGTCCTACATTAGCTTGTGTTCAAATTCATATTAAGACCTCCATGAACTGGTTTGCCACTAAACTCCCTGAGCACAAAGAGTTTGCTCAAGCTTCACTTCAACTCAGAAAACAAAATACGGGTTTCAGAATGCGTTCTTTTCCATTTTAAAAAGCAAGAGAAACTGCAAACAGATCTCCAACGTTAAGAATCGCACAGTGAAGAAAGTGCTGATGTGAACACATTTCCCTGTTAATGTGCTTCTTCACACACGAACGGTCTCTGTTGACAGGGAGGCCTGAAGGCAGTGGTTTGGTCAGATGTCTTTCAAATGGTGGTGATGCTGATGGGCTTCTTCACGGTTCTGATCCAAGGAACCATCAAAAATGGGGGACCAGTCGCAGTGTGGAAAGCAGCCCAGGAAGGATCCAGGCTGAACGTCTTTGAGTGAGTGTAGAGAACGGGAAACAACGCTCACAACAAGAGCAAATATTCTAAACGCACACGCACTCTCGCACACACACACACACTCACCTACAGACCTACACACACACACACACACACACACACACACCCCTACACACCTACAGACACACACACACACACACACACACACACTCACCTACACAGGCACACACACACACACACACACTCACCTACATACCTACACACACACACACACACACACACACACACACACACACACACACACACACACACATACACACCTACAGACACACACACACACACACACACACACACACACACTCACCTACACAGGCACACACACACACACACACACACACACACACACACACACACACACACACTCACCTACAGACCTACACACACACACACACACACACCCCTACACACCTACAGACACACACACACACACACACACACACACACACACACACTCACCTACACACACACACTCCTTTCACATCTTTCATATATAAGAATCAAGTATTGCAGTGTTTCTATAAAAAAGTAAGCATTTGATCTATCCTTGCCCCTTCATCCAAAAAGAAAAGTCTCTTCCGTGGTCTAAAGCAGTTAGTAGAGGACAATACTGTATATGTTTCTAAAAATGTCGTTCCAAATCTCAATTACTTCAAGACTGCAGCCACAAGAAAAACAATCCATAGCGTGAGCTCTGAGTAACCCATCACTCTATTTCTTGCTCCCAGCTTCGACCCAGACCCTTTGCGGCGCCACACATTCTGGACCATCTCCATCGGCGGAACCTTCACCTGGCTGGGCATCTATGGGGTTAACCAGTCCACCATCCAGCGCTGCATTTCATGCAAATCGGAGAAACAAGCCAAGCTGTGAGTAATAAAGTACAAATAAAAATGGAAAAACTTCCTGATAAGCCATATCTCAGAGAGCGAGCGCACCCAGCAGATAAGGACCTGGAGAAGATAGTCAGCTAAACTTCTGAAACGCAGGCAGGACCCATGATACACATCCGTGCACGGATACAGACAGACACATGGACCCACACACAGACTCTCATGATCATACAGAACCACACTGTGGGGGGTTGCCAGTAGCTCAGATAGTCCTTTTCGTCCAAATGAGAATCAGAATTGGAATTAATATCAGAACTAGAATCAGACTCAAAATGAAATAAATAAAATGCACCTGCTTCCATTCACCAGTGTTTCCTTTGCCTTCCAGAGCTCTGTATCTGAACCTGCTGGGTCTGCTGGTGATCCTGGTGTGCGCCGTGTTTTCCGGGCTGGTCATGTACACCTTCTACGCGAAGTGCGACCCGTGGACCGCCGGCTTCGTATCGGCGCCTGATCAGGTACGCCGCTATGTCCTGCTCCGTCTGTCCCCATGGCAAGCCCTAGGGACCCTCCACTGGGAAATAGAAAGACACAACCTGTGTGGATTAGAGGGGTAGAGGAGGACAGTCGTTCCACAGTTGCTCCAAGGGCAAGTGGACATTCAGACTAGGACTCTCCAGGGATAACATAGCGAGACTCCTGTGACTTCAGTTTCTCACGGCTTCCATGTGTCTAGATAGTCGTACAGGTAGTTACAGGTAAGCATTGATCCAAGCACTGAATTGCGATGACGATCTCGTCTCCCACAGATCATGGCCTACTTCGTCATGGATATCCTCGGACACATGCCTGGACTCCCAGGGCTGTTTGTGGCTTGTGCGTTCAGCGGGACCCTGAGGTAAGTGCAACTGCCCCCACAGCTCAGCACCAGCCATGTGTTTAAGAGGCCCGGCTTTTGTGGCCCAGACAAACCCAGCGAAACTACTAAACAGTACTGATTCATGTATATTGATGGTTACGCCATATCAGAGGCTTCAATGGATCCATTTTAATTATGTTTCAGACAAATATAATCAATGCTACTCACGTTTAGAGGACAAATGAATCTACAATAAATATGCTTGAAGGCCAAAATGTCTGACTTAAAATGTAGATGGCTAACGACCCTGGACTATGGCTATTCAGACCAGGTCAATAATGAGTTAATCTACAGATAATGTACAATGAGAACCAGAAGACCCTCACTGCAGCAGGAGGGCGACTAGCAGCTCCAAGACAACACGACATGTGTAGCAAATGGATGACAAATCAGTGCAAACATTGCACACACAAGTATGACTAACACAGCTTGTCATGTTCTAGCACTGTGGCTGCGAGCATCAACGCCCTAGCAACGGTGACCTACGAGGACTTCATCAAGTACTGGTTCAAGAACCTGTCTGAGCGAGCGGGAACCTGGATCAGCAAAGGACTGTGTAAGAGGCCTGGACCACCAATCATTCATTCATTCATGCTATATAAATGAGTATATCAAAACACCTAGGTTAGCAGAGGGACTGACATCCACTTATACAAAAAACATAAATAATACAAACCATATAATAAACATTAAACCTTCAAAGAGAAATCTCTGGCAAATGAAGACCCAGATAATGTGCAAATGGATGGCAAAGGAGGCAGAACAGGAAACAGGAACCACAGATGATGTCATAATCCCAATCACATCTCTCCGCAGGTATCGTGTTCGGAGTGGCCTGCACCACCATGGCGGTTGCAGCGTCCTACATGGGGGGCATCGTCCAGGTAAACACCGTCATTATCAGCGGTCAGACCCCTACAGACAGTGGCGCGCATAGACATTATGGGGGGCATGGGCTCAAGCCAAAAAAAAAGGGCACCCTGTGTTCACCCTGTGTTAGGAGCGGTCCGGGTGGGGGAAGAAGCCGAAGTGCATTCCGGGGACGGGGGGGTCACCGCGGAATTGCGGTTCACAATCCAGGTGCACGGGAAAAAAGGCATTTTGGAAGTCTTCCGGAAAAAGGGCATGTGCCTGCTCAGAGCAGCCGAGCCTTGAGCCTTGTCTGCTCACACTTCACTAGCGATCTGCGCACTGAGCAGTTAATAATTGCACAGTCCATAAAACAGGACTCTTATCAGGTAGGTGTGTGTGTGTGTGTGTGTGTGTGTGTGTGTGTGTGTGTGTGTGTGTGTGTGTGTGTGTGTGTGTGTGTGTGTGTGTGTGTGTGTGTGTGTGTGTGTGTGTGTGTGTGTGCGTGCGTCTCGGCATCGCAAGTATCGATCAAAACAGGCATATCCTGTGGAACAGGACAGGACTTGTTCATGGCTGTTTATCTGCTGATGTACGCTCTATATCAGGGGTTTGCAGCCCTGGTCCTGGAGAGGACCTCCTATGGTGCTGGATTTTGTTACAACCGAGCTCGCAATTACTTAATTGAACCTTAATTGAAGTAACAATCTGCTTAGATTTGACTGTTTAAAATGTGTAATAAAAGAGCTGGTTCTTTATTAAGTTTGTTAGACAATTGTAAAATTAAATTAAAACCCCTACTATTTAAAATAATAAAAGACTGATTTACGAAATTGTTAGTTCAATTAAGGGTTCAATTAAGGAATTAAGGCTGTCTGGGTGATCGCAGCGTGAATCACCGTGGGACTCTAATAAGAACATAAGAACATAAGAAAGTTTACAATCGAGAGGAGGCCATTCGCCCCATCGTGCTTGTTTGGTGTCCATTAATAACTAAGTGATCAAAGGATCGTATCCAGTCTATTTTTGAATGTTCCCAAATTGTCTCTTCAGCCACATCGCTGGGGAGTTTGTTCAGATTGTGACGCCTCTCTGTGTGAAGAAGTGTCTCCTGTTTTCTGTCTTGAATGCCTTGAAGCCCAATTTCCATTTGTGTCCCCGGGTGCGTGTGTCGCTGCTGATCTGGAAAAGCTCCCCTGGTTTGATGTGGTCGATGCCCTTCATGATTTTGAAGACTTGGATCAAGTCCCCACGTAGTCTCCTCTGTTCCAGGGTGAAAAGGTTCAGTTCCTCAGTCTCTCAGTAGGACATTCCCTTCAGACCTGGAATAATACAATACTTTGATCCTTTTCCAGGCGGCACTGAGCATCCATGGGATGTGTGGAGGGCCCATGCTGGGACTCTTCTCACTGGGGATTCTTTTTCCCTGGACCAACTGGAAGGTGAGTGAGTGATTAATCTGACATGTTCATGGGACCCTGAGAGCTAAACTACAGCAGGCTGGCGTTCAAACCTGCCCTCACCACGACCGCCATGCACAACCTGCCCAGAGCAGCCCAGAGCCCCGGTACATAAAGAGCCTGAGAGAAGATTTCAAGCGTTTGAACACTAAACTCAGTATTTGATGTGAGGGGAGTTACTGGCCCATTCTAGCGATTCAAATTTCTGGAGTGAATAGATGTCCCTGTGTGGGACCTGCGGCCTCAGTCCAAAAGCCTCGAAACAACAATAATGAGAGGCTTTCGGTTGTGTCAGTGCCAGGGGATTATCCCATGGGGGGATTAGGAAGTGCACGAACAAGAGCAGGACGTTCATTTCGCCAACCTCTCCCTCCGGCTGCACTTTCACTTGTGCATTGTTCTCTCTGTTGCTTTGCCAAAAAAACAACAAACTATACATCAAGCACAGGAGGAAAAACAAAGTTAGCTTAGAAAAAAAGATTCTAAAGCCCAGTCACATCTGTGCTGACGGTAATTCTCTCATTATTCTCTCATTTAGGTAAATGCCAGTGAAGAGCTATTACTCAAGACACAAGAGCTGTTATATACCCACTGAAACACAACATAATACACAGCCGGCTAGTCAACAGAGAAATTGAGCTGAAAACAACAATATATATCGCAAGGGAGCAGAAACATTCAAGCTGCCTCCCCACAGCAGAGGAGCATCCTACTCAACTGAACAGTACAGAGTGGAGAGCTTCACTGTGCTGACAACTTAAAATGTCATATATACGAACTATATACCCCACAGGGCGCAGGACCAACTCATGCGCCACCCGCGGGACACAGGAACAGTTGACGCCTGCTGGTTAGACCAGCTAACACAGGGCAACATTAGCTCTACTGTGCTCACAAATGAACTATGTACACATGAAGACGATATCCCGCAAAAGTGCTTACCACTGAGGACAGCAGCAGCGGTCTCTTGCTCTATGGCACATAGCCAGAGCGGCCACAGACCTGCTGACCAAGGAACTATACACACAGCGAACAACTCGAGCGCCATCAGCTGGGAGCAGCGGCAGTGAGCTCCGGTCTACACAAGTGAGAGCGGAGCCACAGTCCTGCCGTTTACACGTTATATATACAGAGCGGGGTACAGGCCAGACACCTGCACCACCGCAACACAATGCAATATATACAGGGCGGCCTCGTAAGGCAACATACCAGTAGGCTGCATGACAGACCCTGGGACACATCGACAGGGTTGTCAGCAAGTCCAGGAGCAGCTCACGCGCGTGCTCGATTGAAAGGCATAGTCCGGTGGAAGGGAAGACACGGTTCAAATAGCTCCATCAGGATGCACTTAACAGGGGCAAAATGGGAGAGGAAATCAGGAGCCTGAGCCCGTGGGCTACTGGGGCTCTACTGCAGCCAACACCGGGTTCCCAATGTAAGGGACCGGTCCAGTCACATCCAGCCTGAAGAACCAGTGCAAATGTAAGCGGCGAGGCCCAAGCTGCAGCCACACAAATGTCTGCCAACGGGGCGCCTTGAAAAAACGGGCTCCGTCCACCTGCCTCGGACACCACGTGCATCGCAGACCGCTCCCCAACCGTGTTTGACTGCTCGGTGGCAGAATGGGCTTAGCTATCAGTAATAACTAATGCGATGAATAGACACACACACACACACACACCAACCAACTGAAACAGTGGTAATAATAATAATAATAATAATAATAATAATAATAATAATAATAATAAGGTCTAGTGCACAGACAAGACACAGAGAGCTCACGTTCTCGGGTCCAGCGAAATGGCAAAAGAGGATGAACCTGCACTGACGTCACGTTTTATAGAACAGGAAGTGGGAAGGGACCTGTTCTGAGTGACGAGCGCAGGGGCCAATGGCAGCTTTGATAGAGTGATGTTTTTCAATGAGGTTCCTACGGAAGTGTGCAGAAACCCCTCCCCCTTGGACAGTGCTTCCAACTTGAAAGATAACTGACATGTGAGCAAGAGTCCTGTGACCAGTGGCAGGACAATCAGTCCCCTTAGCTTTCCTCTGAGATTGGGTGTGAGGCTGTTGTGCAATACATCTTCACCTCAATGTTTTGAGGGAAAAGACGCTGCATGTGATATTTAGGGTGTATAGCGCCCTGCAGCCGGCAGCGCAGTTGATGGAAGAGTGCGTACCTTCTGTGCAGGAACATGGGCAGGCCTTCCTTCACCACACTCAGAGGACGGTCAGCAGGCTGCTTTTCTTCTCACCGCTGCTCTTTTCCCTGCAGGGCGCCGCCGGGGGCCTCCTGGCTGGGATAACGCTGTCTTTCTGGGCAGGGATCGGAGGCTTTGTATATCCGGCGCCGGCTTCCAAGATGATGCCTCTGCACCTCAACACCAGTGGATGCGAGCTTCGAAACTCTTCTGACATCCTGACCACCCTGGCACCCACCATGGCCCCCGAACGGTACGTCTGCACCGACACGCCAGTTCACCGGGAGAACCCTGGCCGGGCCCTTGGGATCAGGGGAGCCTGCTGGTGTAAAGTCTTCGGCTTTCCTCAGAGCTTGGCTTTCATGCGTGCTAAACAAGTTGGCTCAGAACACAGTCTGTGAAATCAAATCCTCCCCTCAATCCGTTTAAGCTCTGGGTGCATCACAGATCAGTCAGATTGCACACGAGGAAACAATAAGTAATTAGTGCCACGCGGTTAGATGGTTGATGTGAATTACTGCCAGTGTTTTTTGTGTGTGTGTGTTTGAGATTACAGACAAATAATTGCATCCATATAGAGCCCAAGTTCAAAACAAAGTTTACCCTGAGTTTAGTCCCAGGTCTCTGAGAGCTCAGACCGATGAAGCCACACTGAGGCGTAAATACAGGACAAAGAGACAGCAAGGGAGCCGAGCAAGACATTGTTTTTAAACCTTCCTTTTCTCTCTTACCAACACCAGCCATGTGACCCAGTTTAGCCAATCAGAAAGATTGTACTGCCTCAGAGTAAATCCTTAATGCATTACAGGTGATTGTCATTGACAAGGCAAATCTCTGAGACTCTGTTTGAATTCCCAACACCTGTCTCTAATGATTATTTATCTAAAAATGACCGGGCCTTATTTGAAACCAGAACAAGTATTAACTAGAGAGAATTCATTAATGAATTAATCAATATGAGGATGAGAAAAATGAAGTATTAATAATGAGAATAATAAGAGGGTTTTCTGGGGAAGATCCGGCTTTTGTTTTCGTTTCCAAAGCAGCGAATAAACGACACTGAACACATGACATATGTGCGGTTCTCTCTGAGATACAGACACATCCTACTGCATGATGACCTCATTCTCGCTCTGATGCCACGCTCCACACAGATGACTAATATTGCCCTGTTGCCCTCTTCAGACCGGCGCTGGCGGACTCCTGGTATTCCATGTCTTACCTGTACTACAGCGCGGTGGGCTGGCTCGCCACAGTGATCGCAGGCCTGGTGATCACCTTTCTCACCGGTGGGTAACAAACACATGGCAGAGCATCTGGAAAACAAAATGCTTGTCTTCTTTCCTGAGAGAGAGAGAGAGAGAGAGAGGTGGGGGGGAGGCGAGGGGGAGGGACAATCTCTTAACGAGTTGTGCATCTTGTTTCCTGAAGGTCCCACACGAGGCGGAGACATTAAGCCCGTACTGATCCGGCCCGTGTGCAACCTGCTGTGTTTCTGGTCCGAGGAGTACCGGAAGGCGTGCTGGTGTGGCGTGGAGCATGACGCTGCGGACATGGTAGGCCCGAGACGTCCCGCACACCCCAACACGCTCCGAGACCTTTATCTTTATCTGTCTTTAAAGCGGCTCCTCACAGCACCCGCCTGTGACTTCACTCGCAGTGCAGATGTCCTTCTCGTTAGCAAGATGTTAGGAGACTCGCAATGGCCGGAAATAGGAATGAGTTTTCCATAATGCTCACAGCCTGTAATCACTGCCATTATTTTGTGTTTAAGCCCATATGGACTGTGTTCTTGTAATCCTGTTAAAGTAGAAACATGACCAGCCCTTGGGGGGGGAGGGAGGGGAAGGTCAGTGTGGGAACCGTTTGTTGGAACAGGATTCGTTCATTTTCCTGCAGTTCTTAGAGTTAATCTCTCGGCCTTAGCGGTGGTGTGTGGTCCAGCCAAGTCAAGTGTTTCTGTGTCTGTAGGATCTCAGTGGAGACTACATCTCCACCGACATCCTGGCCATGAGACGAGAGGAACCGACAGAGATCTCGAAGAAGGACGGCAAGGACTCTGGGGACGACCTGCCAGGACACATCGCAGAAGACCGGTCATACACGAACGCTGGCTTCACCAAGGACACGGACCTCTAGGGCTGTTCCGAAGAGACTTAAATGGAGCTCTCTGGACTTTTATTTTGTAGTTTTATAAATATTGAGTGTGTGTGTATTTTCCAGAGCAGGTCTAAGTACAGTATATGGTATATGTTGCTGATGCTGCACTTCTGAGAATCATCTTAAAATGCTAAAAGACAAAAGTCTGTTAGTGGACTGAGCCCATCGCAGAAGAGCCATCTTTCCTTTCCCCTGCAAACATTCATGCAAACTGCAGAGTCGGGCCAAGTTTCAGTGGCGTAGAAGACAAAATAGACTCAGCGTTTATCGTGCCAGCGATGGGAGCACCGAAGCCAGTAAACAACAACACGTCTGGTCACAGCCAGGCTTCGGTAAAGTTGTGCAAGTCTGTTTTTTTTTTTATAACAATCTGGATTACAGAGCATTTGAAAATAATATTATGAATTGCATCTGCTGTCTGTATAAATATAAATAAAAACAAAATCGTGTTCAAGACATGACAACTACTTCATGGGTGTAAACACAGAGTGCCGCCATATCACTACACATCTGGCTGACCTCCAACAGACAGATGTTCAGTGCAAGAACACCCTCCCCCATGAAATCTCTCCAAATGAAAGAAACTCATAGGAAATTATACGAGAATTATATGTCGAAGTGCTGAAATTGAAGGTTCATTTCAATGGTGGGGGTCGTGTGGGTTGAAGCACAAATTCTTCTCGATTCTGTTTATTGAAATTAAAGATTTATCGCTGCGGATGGACGCTGGATTGTCGTTTAACCACGTCACGCGCCAGTAGCCGAAGAGCTGTTACTGTATCTCATTATTAGTAAACAGTTGGTTTATGAGTTTCCAGGAGCAGACATGTTTCTTCTTCAGAGTTTCTTCCCTGAGCTCTGAGCGATAGCTTGAGTTTTCAAAGGTGATTCAGACCCTCCCGAGAGCTGGACGGGGTTCCAGATGTGGCCCTCGCCTATCTGTGACAAACGAATGGCTTAATCTGATGCGAAAAGAAAGTTTGAGATGAAAACTGTAAGCGCTCTGTTTGGCCACACAATCTGTATTGCTAAACAATAACAGCAAGTGAAATATTTAGTTAGAAATAGGTGTGTGTATGTATTAGGGCAATGTGCAGTGCCGGCGCTGCACAATTCTTCCCTTCGAGTGACTCTTCTGTTGTTCGGTTTCACAAGCATGTCAAATCAGAGCCCCTTCTTCCATATAACCGGTAGGTTTTAATTCATGAATACCACTGTTCACTGTTCAGTGACAGAGAAAGACCAATAGAGAGAGAGAGAGAGAGAGAGAGAGGGAGAGGGAGGGAGGGAAACAAACTGAACTTAAAGATACAATTGTAGCTTTATTACAGAAAAAACGTGATATCCAAATATTTGTTTCATGTTACATGGAATTACATAATTTTTTACATGTAAACAAAGATGACGTAAACAATGTTCATCACTAATACATCCCCACACACACAAGCATCGGCAGCACTCGCTAAAAACACCAGCCTACTGTGCTTCTCTGCCACTCACGTCTATAGAGCTAACGAGGAGCAGGGGGGCTTGATCTGAGGATTTCCCCGCCTGGCTGCACCCGCGCCGAGGGCCAGGAGTAATTTTGTCAAACTACGTTGACCTATGGAAGCAGAATGGCTTTCCATTGGGACCCCTCTCAAAAGACTTCAGTGTCATGTAAATAAATCAGAACTAAATTCAGATCTTCTGGTAGTATTAGCAGTAAAACATGGGTTTCAGATTTGACAGTTGTGTGTCTGTAATTTATTGTTTATTCTTAATTGTTTTAACAATCTATTCTAGTTCTGAGCAGCAGTAAACAGTCAAAGAGTGTATTTTCTAAATGTGCAGTGTTTATGAATCTGATCCAACTTCAAAGCTGAAAAGACCCTCCAACGTTGAATTATTCTGTTTCCATTGCCAATATATTCACAAGCAATTTTCCATGTGTGCGAATATGACTGGGGCCAGTGAGCTGGGCTGCCCGCATCCGGTCCTGCTACGACGCATTACTGCAGCTCACAGGGAGACACTGAACTCTCTGCCACAGCGTGTTCAGCGCTCTGTACCAAAGGGAAGGAACATGCTGCCAAAAACTACCAATGAATAGCAGTTGCTGTGATCATCGCATAATGAAACTGACAATGCTACCAAAAGATCTGTATTATCTGTGTCTTATTGTTACAACATCCTTCAAAAGCAGATTCGAGTCAATAGCATCCCATGTGCGCTAGATTACGCCTGGCAGGGCTTTCTGCGGCAGCCAGTTTCAATCTGATACGAGAGACAGAAAAAGGCCAACAACGCATTGTCTCGAAATGTACTGTAGAAATCCCCCGACTGGTTGTAAAAGACACGAGTAATTTACTTTAGGGATGGGGGGCAGCATTTATAGCAGCCCTGCTGAGGAAATGGGAATGTGTTAATTGCAACATGTTGGCTGTCAAAACTCTGCAGATTTTTCTGGTATGAGGAATGCACGGCACTAACGTGAACTCAGAAAAACAAACACACAAAAAGCGCGACTTCAGCCACACAAAGCGCACAACTGTGCAGTACAGTGTCAGACAGCGCCCTCTGCTGGTGACGAGGCCGAACTCCAGTGAAGCCAGTGTAGCACAGAGCCAACTGGGAAACAATACCTGGCATTTCCATCATAACCAGAGGGGAACTGGCTACAGAGTCTCTTTCTATTGTTGGCCGAGTGAAATGATTGGTCTTTCATACAAAGCTGGAAAAACATCACTCTGCTTCCCATGAAAGAGTCAGGAGGACAAGGAGGTAAACAGATACATCTTTCAAAGATATGCAAATTATAAACAGCTCAACTTCTTATGCAATATTTGTGTCAATCCAAATATAAAAATATATCATATTGTGTATTTATGTATTCTTTGCTAAATTTCTTAAAGCTTTCTTCCTTCTTTTTTTCTTTCTTGCTTTGATGTTAAATCAAGCAGATTTTTGGGGAATCCAAGGATTTTCCTGAAAAGTAGTTGCCTTAAATAGAGTAAGACCACGCATTCTCACTTTAATTGATTTTCCACCGAACAAGCGTACATATAAGGTGCTGTTTCTTTTCTTCACATGTAACGGCTGCAGGATTTGCTAATAACCATGCAAATGCTAAAGGCAAGAATCTAAAAAGCTTAACGACCAAGAAAACATATTTACAGCAATCACAGCCATACATAATCCTGAAGACTATTTAATGCTTAATTGTTTGTAACAGCTGAATTGCATTTAATAGATATGAAATGCATTCAGAAGATTATACATATAGAGTATATGTTGTCACACATTCTTTTGTACGATGTGAAACTAAGAATAACCTTTATATAGCAAAACATTATACATAAGAACAAAGAAAAATAAGAACTTTAAATAGCATTATTGCAAGTCAAGCATTATGGTGAACCAAACGCTGTAATCAACAGCTGGAGAAAATCATATTTGGGGTTTTAAGTTGCATGAATATCTTCACAGCAATTCATTTAAATGGATAATAATTAACACGGAAATAAGGCAGTTTTTGCATAACATCATCTACACTTGTTTTTTTTTTATTTTATTTTTATTTTAAATGTAGATATTTTGTGCTTTACAGCTTCAATATGCATGTTTTTTCTTAGTCAGGCCAGTCTCTATTGACAGATGGATTTCACCTGATGACCCAGACCTGTTGAAGACTACATAGAAAAATAAATGTCTTCTTTGTTAAAAAACAATCCTTTTAACTGAGGTGCCGACCGAATCAAAGCTGTAAGCTGCATGGCCGCCTCAAACTCATAACACACAGTTACTGATGTTTGCATAAAGTAAAAGAAAAACCCTTTGTGACAAAATGCCATCGTCAAGTTGTCGTGAGGGTCGTTTGCGATTGGGTTAAAGTTTCCTAACTTAATCTAAAACCGTTTTCTAACAACTGACACCAAAACTACTGGAACACGTTTTTTTGAGTATCATATAAGTGTTTTCCACTGATAAAAAGCGAGGCAGACACAGCTGTTCATTTCTTCAGTTTGAGGTATAACGCAACAGGCAAGCCGAAAACAAATGGGAAAATAAGCACAGATAAAATCTTTCAGAAAACAATGAACAGCGTTGAGTTTATGTTGCTAAGACACTGAGGTCATGCAGCTGTCCTCACACACATCGAGTTCCAGATGTTTACTTAATCACCCACTTTTCCCTCCTGGGAAGGGTTTTTAATCAAACTAATTTCTTTGCATTTGTCAATGCCTTGAACCAGTCAAGGGTGAAATTAGTTCATACATTGCAAGCACAATCGCTAACGTTCGTGTGTATGAATCTAGAAAGTCCAACAGTGACAAGTTTGTTAGAGATCCGATACAAAAGAGGTGCATAGTCACGAACACGACTGGTCTTTTTAAAAGGAGACGTGCGAATGGGCAAAGCAAGAGACTGTGCGCGACACTGAGGACCACAAAGGCCAGAGAAAGTCTGAAATGCATGATTGGTAAAACAAACAAAGAAAGAAAATGATAATACAAATGGAAAATAATTGGTTAAGATGCAACTTATTTTGACAACCATTGGCCCATTTGATGCTATAAAGTAAATGCACCCAAATCAGAGACATTTCCTGACGTGAGACGGTCGGGCGACAGATTGGTGAGATTCTTTACGTGAAGAGGCGTCTCTTGATCTGAGCAGCTGTTTGATATGCTTTATCCCTGAACATGTATCCTCAGATTGCTTAGGGAAGGCTAATGGTTTCCAGCCACAACGTGGGAAAGACAATCCCCTGCAGAAAGGCAGAGAGGAGATATAACAAGGGGACGGACATATAAATGCGATGGTGTTTCGTAATCAGGACCAGGAATCTCCAAGAAAAGATCACGTTCATTTTTTTCCTTGCTCCTGTCTTTCAGCACATTTTATTTCCTGTTTAGTTGTTCTCTGAAACGGAATTAGTGCTGAAATAAATTACTTAAGAGCGCTCATTCCTGACTCACTTGACAAGTGTGAATGTGCAGTATGAACAGTGTTTAATGCTCATGAGGCACAGAAGTGCAGAGGTCACCTGTCCTCACTGCGCACGAGCAGGACAACACAGCTGGAATCGCACGAAAACATATAAAACTAGTCGTCCCGGAAATTCACACGATGTGAGTATAAGTAAACATCGACATGCGTCTGTTCAAACCAGCCTGCAAAGGAACTGTAGCCACCAGACGACCTGTGTGTTTCTACCGTAAACCATTGAAAACTTAAATGTGCATGCTACACGTATATATAATATATATTAAATATAATATATATATATATATTATATATATACAGGACAATATACATTTGCATAAATATATATATTTATATTCATTTGGTAAGAGTTTGATTTTGCATGTGAAATCAATGGTTTTCATTAGAATGAAGTGACGAGAGCGTGCCAATTAATGAGATGTAAATGAGAGTGTGCCAATTAATGAGATGTAAATTAAACTGCGCTGTAAAAAGACCAACCCATTTTGTATCAGTGGCACAAAGCCATTGTCGCAATGATAGGGTTTTGTTTTGAACGCTGCCGGAAACAGCCATCAGGGTTGTGTTGTAGGTCCGGTGAAAGCGACGGCGGTGCCCCACAGCCCTTGATATGCATAGGAAACATTACAATTGCACAGATCATCCTCAAAGCACTCATATTGCACAGGCAGACAAGACCGCAGGACTAAGCTTAGGGGAGAGCTAGCGTTCTATATCGCTGACCGTTAGTTCAGTACGACACCACGGGTCCGACCACCTTCACTGGTCGAGTTTCCATTTAAGAAACATCAGAAACAACACAAAGAAATGAAAAAGAAATAAATATATATTTGCGAAGCACACTGTGCTTATTTTGAAAAAGTATTATCCTTTTTGTTTATCGAATGTTAAAGTTAATCTGATTGGGACGCCGGGTGACGGGGTCTAATGAACTAACGCTCGTTCGCAAGGCATTTTCTTCGGTTTGCTTTATATATTTTTTTTCTCCGAGTGTTTCCCCCCCCCCAGTGTTTTTGTGTTTTTTTCTCCAGAAAGCAACACGGACACAGGCATCCCATTCGGCCGCATGCTCCAGTCGTCCCTGTCCTCCGCCGGTGCTGCCCTTGCCCAACCGGTCCAGCGCACCTACCCGGCCCGGCCGGAGGCTCCTGTGAATGCAGTCCGAACCGCCTGCCGCTTCCCGGCACAGCGGGGTGAGGGCGGAGCGGCTAAGGCCATTCGTGGTGATAGCGCCTCCCGTTCTTCTTCCTCTCCTTCTGGAGGTGCTCCAGCTCTGCCTCATACATCATCTCCTGCACCAGGTACTTCTCCCGGCGCATGCGGTCGCACAGGTCCTTGGGCATGTCGGGGATCAGGTAGGCGATGAAGGACTTGATCCCGAACACCAGGTGCTGCACCGACAGAACAAAGCAGAACAAAACAAAGACACCTGTCACTGGAATTCCCCTGTTATTGATTTATTGGTTTGTTCGCTTCTTTATGATGTATTACTCACTGACTGATGACTGTAAAGACTCAGAGAGCCCACAGTGTGCGCACACAGGAACTACAACGTGCTACTGTTACGCAAAAACCCAACCCACCCAAACAAAGCTGCCCTGTAGCTTTGCCCTCCACCATTTTAAAAGTGCTTAGTGCGGTACAGTAATGGTTCCCCTCAGAGGTACCGCAGTAAAAGGGCTGGCCGTGCAGCCGGACAGTTAAACCATGAAACAGACAGAGGACAACACGACGACGAGAGCCCAACCTCGAAGACGATAATGAAGGCCAGCCGGGCCGCCAGCACGTGCCAGAACTGCAGGGTGAAGTCGTAGGGCGGGTCGACCCAGGGCGGGTTTCTGTAGTCACGGTACCTGCAAGGGCACAGCACAGGCATTACCACTGCGGCTGTCCTCCCATCGGGCTCCTGCGCTGCACAGGGCACTGTAGAGGGGAGACTGTGGGACAGACTAACGGGGCCGTGAGGTCAGGCAAGAGGAGCGGGATGTAAAACACGAGGTCCGGGGGGGTACAACACTTTGCGGTCTGTTCTGACGTGAATCCCCTGAAGGTCATGAATGTTAAATCACATTAAAACTAATATTTCAATGTGACATACCTGCAGTGCCCCGTCTGCCCGTTCTGCAGGACCCCCATGTCGAACACGGACAGACTGCTGTTCATGTAGCCTCTCAGACACCTGGCAGACAAGTGACAGTTAGGGCAGGTCTTGTGTGAGGAGGGACTACATGCCCAGAGAGCAAACATCTGCTGGAGCTGTGCCTGGGGCCCTAACGGTGAGGAAAACCATGTTTGTCTAACACTCATTAGGTTTCGTTTCAGCTGAAGCGACCTAGAGACTAATCAGATGTTAAATCACACATGTTTTCCTTTCAGCTCCAGCAGTCTGGGGTGGTACTGCACTGTAAATCTCACATAAGACACTGATGCGGTACTCTTAAGCAAAGCAAAGTACCCAAAAACACGGAACAACTGTGCCGGTGCAAGTCACTGGATGCCAAATCTGTCAGCTTTGGAAAAGCATCAGCTAAATAAATACATAACTAATAGTAAAGATAATAACAACAAAGTGTACTGCTCAGCTCTGCAAATCCTTAAATACTGGAGATAGCATCTTGGAATCAGAGAACAGGCAGAGAGAGAGAGAGAGAGAGAGAGAGAGAGAGAGAGAGAGAGAGAGAGAGAGAGAGGAGAGGGAGAGGGAGAGAGAGGGAGACAGAGAAAGTGAAAAGAAACAGGAGGTGTTAGTTGCGGTCTTTCCACACGTACGTGTCGCTTCGGTAACCCTTGTCTGCGCAGGGCCCATATTTGAAGGCGTACACGAAGCGAGGAATGTAGTCCGAGGTGATGGCGATGACGAAGGCGTTGGTGATGACCGCGAGGACGCCAATGGCCTCCAGGATCCCATACCAGATCCCTGCCGGGGAGGGAGCAAAGACAAGCTGCAGGTCAGGCCGACGGCTCAATGTGTGACACCAATCTACATCTACAGGGTGGGGCTTTTCTCCCGGAAAAAATGCGCTGCCCATGCTTTGAAGTGATTGAACCAGACAGAAACGAGATTGGTATTGGAAAAGATCAAGTTATTCTTAGATATTATTCAGTTGTGGGCCGACACCTGGCAGATGAAATTCAATGTGGAAAAGTGCAAGGTATTACATGCAGGTAACGAAAATGTCCACAATAATTACACTATGGGAGGAATAGATCTAGATGAAGTAACGCATGAGAAAGACCTAGGAGTCTACGTGGACTCCTCACTTTCTCCATCCAAACAATGTGGGGAAGCAATAAAAAAGGCAAATGGAGTGCTAGGGTATATTGTCAAAAGTGTAGAATTGAGAACAAGGGCAGTGATGTTCAGACTGTACAATGCACTAGTTAGAGCTCATCTGGATACTGTGGACAGTTCTGGGCTCCACACTTCAAGAAAGATATAGAGGCAGTTCAGAGGAGAGCAACCAGACTTATTCCAGGTCTGAAGGGAAAGTACTACTGAGAGACTGAGGAACTGAACTTTTTCACCCTGGAACAGAGGAGACTACGTGGGGACTTGATCCAAGTCTTCAAAATCATGAAAGACATCGACCACATCAAACCAGAGGATCTTTTCCAGATCAGCAGGGACACACGCAACCGGGGACACAAATGGAAATTGGGCTTCAAGGCATTCAAGACAGAAAACAGGAGACACTTCTTCACACAGAGAGGCGTCACAATCTGAACAAACTCCCCAGCGATGTGGCTGAAGAGACAATTTGGGAACATTCAAAAATAGACTGGATAGGATCCTTGGATCACTTAGTTATTAATGGACACCAAACGAGCATGATGGGGCGAATGGGCTCCTCTTGCTTGGACACTTTCTTATGTTCTTATGTTTCTTAAGAGTTACTCTACAGCTGTCAAATAAAAAATCATAAACCCTGTACTACATGAAGCCTTTTTATTGGCTTTGCCGTCTTCCTTCTCCTAAAATGGTAGCTGCCTACCACACCATACTGGCCACAAGCACTGAACACTGAAGTTTCGATGGCCGTGAGGGCTGCAGTGTTCATTTCCTCTCGTCCACAGTTTCAAAACATTAGGATGTGATACAAGGGGGCAAAGTGAGCACCACTCCTCCCAGCCACGAGAGACTGACCGATGTCTGTGGCGCGCGCTGGCATGGGCCTCCGCCACTGCGTCACGAACTTGTAGGCGTCCAGCCGGATCTCGATGATGTTGTTCAGCAGAGCCAGGAGGGGAGCCAGGGGGAAGGCCGCTACGAAGATGGTGGTGAAGCCAAACTGCAGCACTGAGAGATGAGAGAAACAACCTCTGTAACTGGCCTGCACTTCACCTCTGTCTTCTGTTTGTTGTCTTAATGTCACCACAGACATTAAGTGAGGACGGACTGATGTAACTGATGTTACAGTGTGTAAACCATCTAAACAAAGCGAACTCAGCTCTTATATGGGAAAGTGCCTTTATACCTAAGAATGGCATTAGATCAGAGTGGCAAGAATAACAGTCCTTCACTATCACATTACAGTTGTTTATGGTCAGTCTGGGATGTCTCTTTCTATAGCAGGGTCCTCTCTGACGGAGCCCACATCACCCAAACTGGATTACAGGATTGATTAATCTCATCTCTGGATAGGAGACCCCCCGTCCCTCCCGCTATAGTCAAGAGAGAGTCCAGTCCGGAGTAAAGAGCCCGTATGGACGCAGAAGCCTACCCATCTCGAGATACTCTTCCATCAGGCCATGCGCATTCATGGGCTGCAGGTTCCAGTCCTTGTCCCACTGGGGCAGCGGGACCTTGGCCTCCGTATTCTGCCCCCCGATCTTTATCTTCCTGCGGGCCCACCAGTTCTGCAGCAGCCTAAACGGGAGACGGCAGGAGAGCACTGGTCACGCGCCAGCGGTGGACACAGAGAGCAGGAGGTACTAGCCTACCGTGGTGAACTTTGAACATTTAATATTCACGTATTTTCGACATCTTGTTTTTTAATGGTCAAACTGGATCAATATATATTGACACTGCAGAAGGAAACTCAAGAGCAATTACTGGACAATGATTTCTCCTGGCTGTTTGTGCGTGCGTTCTCTTGATCTTTATCTCCCTGGGAGTTGTGTGATAGTGTGTGTCATGGGGGAGCTGTGAACCTGCCTGTGTGCAGCTGAAACTTCACACACAGAGCTCAACAGCTGCTGAAACATCCACAAGCGCACAGCACCGATCCGTAAAACGCACTCTGACACGCATTTTGTCTCTCCGGCAGCAGCAGTCTGCCGGCTTGATCTGGGTTCTCAGCGGCCAGTGGTTTGTTATTCCAATATATTCTTTGCGCACCAATGTGATCGGACACAGAGGATCGATCATGCAGCCGTTCGCAGGACGAGAGGCTGTTACTTACGGGTAACCGAGCTCCATAAAATTGTTCCAGATCTGTTTTAGCACCATGATGATGCCCATCTGCATACAGAGGTCAATCAGGCAGCCACTCGGATGACACTATCAAATAATAATAATGATAATAATAATAATAACCACAGAAACAACAACAACCACCACAAACAAACCTAACATGCATTATCAAAGTAATCATGGGTGATGATTAGGAGGATTACAAATACAATATAACCCATTTCAAAGAATATATTGGATATATATATATATATATATATATATATATATATATATATATATATATATATATATATATATATACACGAGACACACAGCAGCATATTCTACAACATAGGCAGGTTGAGAACTATACAACTGAATTAGTGCTGCTTGTTCATGTGAACAAACTCATAACAAACCCCTCCATCCCCCCAACTCCCCCACTGAGCTGCAGACAACTGATTGTGTAGAGTGTCCTACCTCTTCTAACCGCCACCTGTTAAACAGCTTGTTGTACTTTCCGGGTCGCCCTGCAAACCTGCAGAACGGAGAGAGACGGGCAGCGAGTCAGTGAACCACACAAACCTCTCTTCATTGCATCAAGACATTCGGAGAAGCCAGAGGAGAAGCTTGGATTGAAACCATAAACCCAGTCAGGCCGCGGAGAAGGTTATTTACGGGGAAGTGCATCCCATGTAAGTTTAATCTGAACTCACTTCAAGACCAGAGCTGAATAAAGTGACTGGAGCTACAAGGGTCTATAAACACATACATGCATATAGGATGTATACTGAACTGTAGGGTGGCTATGGGTGGTCACTACTTGTTTAGTTCAGAGGCCTGTTTGTCAGGGTTACCTACCTTCCCAGGAAGAAAGCAATGTAAAATATGGAGCTGTTTAAGTTCACAAACTGAAACAGGAACATCTTGAGAGCAAAGCTGTTCTCCCACACCGACTCGGTCCGTGGATGCTCTGCAGAACGACAGACACAGAAACTGATTCCAAGTCCTGCATTAGATTCAGCCAGCAGGAAATTTTTGTTTTCCTTGATGAAAGTGCTTACCTAGGTTCGTTAGTAAGTAAGCCACCTTTTCATAGACCTTGAAAGAGGAGAACAAAACAATGGCATTAAAATCACTACATAAAAAAGGACAGATATAACTACATATAAATCATCATCAATATGTCTAACCATTGCCAACCCACTGACAGTTGGCAGGGATGGAGTGTATATATGCCCATTTTCCCAAGGGTTATATCAAATGAAACTTCAAACAAGGAAAATAAGCACAGAAAGATACACACTTGGAATAATATGAGAGAGAAAAACAAATAAACTGATCAAACAAAGATGGGTCACATCACTAAAGGCACAGAGATGTTAGAATGGCCTAGCGCTGGACAGACTGCAAGAAGAGCAGAGATGGACTAAAGACTTGAGTTATAATGGATCCCAAGACATGCATAACAAACAAGGAGAAGACCAGAGAGAAGACCACAGAGAAGACCAGAGAGAAGATCACAGAAAAGACCAGAGAGAAGATCACAGAGGAGATCAGAGAGAAGAAAAGAGAAAATACCACAGAGAAGACCACAGAGAACGAGACCACAGAAAAGATGAGAGTGGAAAGATCTTGGTGAGGCCTTCAAGATGATGATGATATAGTAATACATGGTTCACATTGTGTACAGGTGTTGAGAAAGGGGCCCAGCTGGCGGACGCACCACGTTGAGAGACATGATGATCATGAAGTTGATGCAGACGCCAGTGCCCGAGGTGGCGAACTGCCAGTTCTTCTTCACAAAGTCCCAGTGGAAGGAGGCGAACTGCTCCATGGCCACCAGCCGGAACACCACAACAGCGAACACTGCGGTCAGCACCAGCGAGATCTGCACACAAGCGGGGACAGGGTCAGAGACACACACTGGGTCAGAGAAACACTCAGTTCAGAGGAGAGCAATCAGACTTATTCCAGGTCTGAAGGGAATGTCCTACTGAGAGACTGAGGAACTGAACCTTTTCACCCTGGAACAGAGGAGACTACATGGGGACTTGATTCAAGTCTTCAAAATCATGAAAGACATCGACCACATCAAACCAGAGGAGCTTTTCCAGATCAGAAGGGACACACGCACCCGGGGACACAAATGGAAATTGGGCTTCAAGGCATTCAAGACAGAAAACAGGAGACACTTCTTCACACAGAGAGGCGTCACAATCTGAACAAACTCCCCAGTGATGTGGCTGAAGAGACAATTTGGGAACATTCAAAAACAGACTGAATAGGATCCTTGGATCACTTAGTTATTAATGGACACCAAACGAGCACGATGGGGCGAATGGCCTCCTCTCGATTGGACACCTCCTTATGTTCTTATGTTCTCATGTACACACACAAGGTCAGAGAAATTAGATCAATAACATAAGCATCCACTAGAGGGAGGTGTCTGCACACTCCACTGTTTCATACAGTACATAAATATCATAACCACAGTGACAGATATTTCAAACCAGTCGCTCCCTACAGCCTCCTCTGCTCGTACCATGAAGAATATCCCAGAGACGGAGACCATGAGGCGGCTCAGCTTGTCGGTGAACGGCTGGAAGGGCTCCGGTTTGCCCGAGATCGGGTTCACCCGCTCCAACTTGGAGTACTTGGCCTCGAACTGCGGTCGGAGCTCCTCCTGACAGAGAGACGGGACAGAGTGGGTGTTAAAGCCGAGGGGAGACAGAGAGACTGATGGGCCACCATGCGCACTTCTGTGGGTTTCATCAATGCATCTTTACTTAACCATTCATATCGAGACCTCATACCAAACGCGAAACAAAACAAAACATGCCTCCAGGCGCTAAACCTATTGAAACAAAAACCAAAAGCGTTACACTCAAATCAGGAAACACGACAGCTGTTTGGTTTTGTCTGTTTTGTGTGGATGTCATACTGCGGTAGAAACCACTGCGTTGTCTGCGTTGGTTTCTGAGAGAACGTTGGAACCGCAAGGATGAACGACACCAGAGCATCTGAGCTTCAGGTCAAAGCCCACACAATGCCAGTCTCCAGGAACTCTGCACTCAATTAAGTTCCTTATCTTTAACTACATCCGTAACTGGTCTGTCATCACAGAATCCAGAGATGTAAATAAAGCGGGGCTATTGGTAGCGCTGGGTGGGGTGGAGGCTGTGGCGCTGGGTACCTGCTGGGCTCTGTGTGCTACACGGTGCAGGGACCCGACAGCCCCTGCAGAAAGACATGTGTCTCTAGTGTGAAGGTGTGTGTTCTCCTTGATGACTCATTATCACACAACATATTTGAAATTGCAAATACTTGCTGAGCAGTGATTATTGAGCAGGCATCTGCACGTGTAAAGAAACCCAGACAAACCTGTTTTCATCAGATTTCATAACTCAATTTAATTACTTTCCATGTTCAAAGGCCAATTTCCACAATGACTGCATTAAATGAGTCGGTACACAATACAGAACCTGTCTTTTTGTTTAGTTTTTTGGTCACTGCAGGTGTGTGTGTGCTACTGAACATGACAATAACGTGTTCGAGTGAAGCCAGCAGCACACACATGTGTGACCAGAATTCCCGTGTGAAGGCAACCTACCTCCTCCTCCTCCCAGTCGATGAGGTCCCAGTCGTAGGTCAGTTCGGCCCTCCGCCTCTTCCAGAACTCCAGGAATACGGTGGCTGGAAGAAGAGAAAGCAGGGGGTCAGACTGGGACTGCGCACGTCTCCGACAGGAAAATCTGTAATTATTCGCACGGCCACCTTAAATTACACCATGACTCCCTGCACATCAGTTTGCATGTTACATAAACAGCCCTGCCGATGGATATACACACAAGCTGTTCTTATTTATTTACATGTGAAATAAGAGAAAACAAAACCAAAACAGAGATGTAAAAAAGAACACAACACATAACTTGGTTGCACAACTGCGATCCTTCAGAGGAACACAATGGATCTGTTGAAACACGTGCCCGAGGAGGGATAACACATGAAACGTCCAGCATGCTGAAACACAAGGCTCGGTTCAAGGAGACAATGCCTGCACTTTATTCTTTACGAAGACGGTTTTTAATTGTCCTCTTCTCATAGGTGGGGGCTCATTGTTCTGGTTTCCAGGCAACAAGACTTGTGTAACAGTATGTTCCTGGGCTGCTCGACTGAGTAAACACACGGAAGAAAAAATGATTAATCGCGCCTGTCAATTAAACTGAGCAGACAGTCATCGCCCATTGTATCAGTGGCAGCCTTGCCCTGTAGCTGGTTATCCTGTTACGCATTGTAGAGGACTCACTCACTGGCAGCACAAACACAAACTGGCAAGAGGAACCCCTCAGCCTTTTCACACAGAGGCATCACAATCTGAACAAACTCCCCAGCGATGTGATAGAAGCTGAACATTTGTGAACATTCAAAAACAGACTGGATAGGATCCTTGGATCACTTAGTTATTAATGGACACCAAACGAGCACGATGGGGCGAATGGCCTCCTCTCGATTGGACACTTTCTTATGTTCGTATGTTTCTTGTGAGTAAGACTCGTGTATGCACAATACAGTGTATCTGACAAACACGTTTGAATACAATGTCTTTAAACACACGTCTACGCCTCCCCGCTGGCTGGCTTCACTGCAGGTGTATCAACAGCGCATGTGTGTTGAGATCCCGAGGACCCAGGTCCAAATCCCAGTTTAAGACCAAGAGCAGAGACTTAGAGTACAAACTGGCTGAACAGCTGACAGAGCAGGGATGTCGAGATGATGATAGTGACATGGCAGATATTAGCAAGGTGTGTCGAGGCCTCATTGCTCTGGTGACGTGTCTCTCAAAACGCTTTGTATTCAAAACCCAGGGAGAGAGTGAGGCTGCTGTGATTGTGCCAACATGCTGAACTGCCTTTCTGACGGCACTGACTACGTCGTCAGTGATGGCAAAGGGATTTAATTACTTAACTGAACAGACTGAATGTCATTACCAAGTCATAAGCACCTGGACAAAAGCAAACAATTAAATAAAACAGGACATGAAAATAGCATTTTTTATTTTTTAAATTCCAGATTCCATTCCAGATGCTTTCAGTCCTTTAACTTTAACACAAACAAGTTATTTGTTAAAATCTGAATATCACATGGATTAAATATAATCACCAGTTTCTATTAGAATATTTTATTTCAGATAACTTTTAGGTCCCCCACATCCGCATTCTGAAATGGAATACAAAATATAGACAATATTGACAATTATGACATATTCTGGAACCAGAAAGTCTACTGATCAAAACAAGACCATCCATGTTTTGGTAGAAGCAACACACACACATAGAGAGCTCAACATGTCAAGATGGACAACTCTGTTTACAGTGTACTAATACACAACGATTTTACATCATTGGATCTGAACTTCTCTATGTTTGATAGAACATCAGATAATATATACTGGATTAATCGTTAGGTTGTTCTGAACAAAACAAGCCTATTTGCACAGAAATCGGAGTGATCTGTGATCTTCTGAATTAGATCACCCCCGAGCAGACTGCGTTTACCCCCCGGGCTCTGAATGGCGGCGGGCGACACTGAAACTGTAAATTGGATGTGTTTGAAAATGAAACGCGCTGGTAGCCAAGAGAATAAGCTTTCAAACGATGTGCGCATTGTAGGAATACAGTGTAACTTCTATGCACAGGAGCTGCGTAACACTTAAGAGGCTGTAGGAACACTGAATACACAAAATAACACTGAAATGTACAGTATTTTTCAGTTTTTGGTAACCTAAACTTTTTTTTTAACCTCTGGCAGTTTACCGCTTACCTTTGTACCATTTCAGGTTATTCACTGGACTTGAACTGCTTACATTTCAATAGAAACTGGAACAATGGGGGTGTTTTAAAACCTTTGACCGGTAGTGTACATGACCAGAATACGAGGGCTAGTTTGGCTAACCTAACAACCACACGGTTTAGAAGTACGGTAGGGAAAAATACTTTTCAAAACATTGGTGCTGCAGACTGGAATAGATTATAAAGAAACAGAACAACATTTTAAATGTGTAAAACGGTGGCTAAGAGAGCAAGCATCAGTGAAAAAGGGTTGTGTGGGAAGGTGGTTGATTATGTGTTGCTGTTTTTTATGACTGAATTTGAGGTTGTGAGTCCTGTGGGATAATGTCGATGTATACATTAGTGTGTGTGATGTTTTGTGTGCCGTAGTATACTGTATGGGAACAGTTTAGCATCGCCACATGTGTCTGTTTTCTCTGTCAGCTGCTGTCTTGAGGACTACAATGGACATAAGTCATTTGACTTCATTGTGTTTTAATCCTCAATGATTTTGTATAGATGTACAATATTATTTACCTTTGAGGATATACATGTTTTATTGTGTTTTTGTAAAAACTGTCAAATTAATTAATTAATTCAGTCACTCAGGTTGGCACTGCGCTACCAAAATGAAAATGAATGAATTGAAGTTTCTAGGGAGCCTGCATAATAAAATAAAATAAATTCCCTTAACTGTAAGCCATACATAATACAACAGACCGTTTTTACCCCTTCAGATTGTGTATATTATGCACATTCCCTGTACAATACAGAGGTACAGTCTGCCTGAGCCCCTGTGATCCTGAGACCTGGAATTACCTCCTGCTTTCAGAGCCCGTTAGGTGTGCCGTCCAGAGGAGCACAGACAAGGATTCCCATTTACGATTGTTTGCGGAGAACACTGCGCCTCTCCTGGGGGGAAACCAGAGGCTTTTGGGGTAACCTGACCCCGGCCGGCCGAACCACGGCTTCCCTGAAGGCGAGACACGCTGGGGCGGCCTTCAGATGTAGTTGCGTGTGAAGAGGGCACAGTGGTCAGGGTATATTTCCATATTCAAGTTCCATATTTGAGCTCACTGACTGTTACACTCTCTCTCACACACACACAGACACATACACACACATACAGACACACACACTCTCACGCACACACGCTCTCACACACACACAGACACACACACACACGCTCTCACACACACACATACACACACACTCTCACACACACACAGACACATACACACACACACACACACACAGACACAGTCACTCTCACGCACACAGACACATACACACACACACAGACACACACACTCTCACGCACACACGCTCTCACACACACAGACATGCACACAGACACATACACACACATACAGACATACACACACACTCTCACGCACACACGCTCTCACACACACACAGACACATACACACAGACACACACACTCTCACGCACACACACTCTCACACACACAGACACACACACACACACGCACATGCGGACACACACACTCTCTCTCTCACACACACACACAGCTAAAAGGGCACAGATGAATTTCAATGCTAAAACGAACACCACTCTACACAAATGTTTTTAATCAGCCAGCATCTGTGAGCGGCTGATAATTCGCATTGTGCCCTTCGGGTCACAGTGGGAGCAGAGCCGCTACGAGCACAGAACGGAACGGACTTATTCAAACTGTCTGCCAGCATCCTTGTGTGACTGAGGGCAATACTGACAATGACAAGCTATCGAAACACAATCTCTTTAAAATAACAATGACAAAAAACAAGGTCAGTTATATTAAGCACTGTTAGCTGTAAAAACCCTGTAGAAGGATAGCAGCACCCTTGAGTGTGGCCTTGGTTTCAGGTGACAAGATGAAACCCATGGGCAGGTCTTCCGAGAAATACCTCGGGATGTCACCACTGTTTATTGGGGGGAGAGGAGAACACAAAAGTGACAAAAGCTCTGACGCACATCAGAATAGCCCAGAGTCTCCTGCTTCCCGATTTAACCCAGCGCAGAAATCGCTCAGGTAAAAGGTGTGTGCTGTTTATTTTGGTATCATGTATTAGGCATTATGTAAAGCAGCCTCGGTGACAGGCAGGTAACAGCCAACCAGCCGGCAGCAGAGCCACCTGTGGGAGAGTCTCCTCTTCTCCTCCCGCCTCCCTCCTCCATCTCTCCCTCCCTCCGCCTCGCCCGCACTGAGAGAATGCTGTCAGACGAACTTGTAGGTGTGAGTCGGGTCGCTGGAATCAGGTCCGTCCAGTTCTCAGTCTGCCTCTAAACCAGGAAGCCCCACCTGCCCTCCGCTTCTTATTCAGACTTGCTTCCTCTCTCAGAGACACTGCACACCTGCACCTGTTCCTAAACGCACATCGCGGGACACACAGCTGGGACTACACACACCTGGACCCCTCACCGTCCTGCTCAACCACAGGTATGTGTCCGACTTCAAAAGGGAGAGAGAGCCCTGGAGTCTGAACCTACTGGGATGTCTTGCCACAGACGGGCGACAGTTTAAGGTTTTATCGGAGGCTTTTCAACTTAAAGGGCTTCCTTAATTCCTCCCTTTTAATTCTGTTTCATTTCCCTTCATTTAAAAACTAACCAGTCTAGGGAAGGGAGAGGGCGAAGAACCAAAATAAGCGGAGCTCTTTTGGTAATCGATTACTCTGACAGGAATTTAAAACAAGTTTTGAACAACTGTTGATAGCTGGACCCAAACGATCTTGTTTACCTGTGTCTGTCTTGAAATAATTGTCCTCTGCTAACTTTACTGGCAGCAAACCAGGAAGAACGATTCGGTTTTATGTAAATATGGTTTTTCCTGACACTTTGGGAAATATATCGTCCACAAACATGCAAGGAATAAAGATACTGTAGTTATTTATTAATCTAATTAACTTTTCTTGGGTGGGGAGGCTGTAGTAATGCACAACCAACCATTAAAAGGTGGAACTCAGCTTCCAGTAAAGGGCACTGGGCTCAGAGAGGTAATTGCAGAACAGGATTATGCCATTTCTCAGGGTAAATAATCACGTATTATCCCCCTCTCTCTCGTAATCAACCACAGCCTCCCTTCAGTCCCTGAAAGTGCATTAGTGTGTCGTTGTCATCCTGATATCTCTGCGCTCCCCCGTTGAGCTGAGAGAGATAACACACGTGACAGCCGAGCGTGAGACCATGACACGAAGAGCGCAGAGCGAAACACAGAGCTACGGCCTTTATATTTTCTCCTTCACCCTGTCTGATAGTGGAAGCAGCGTGGGGGAAATTTGTTTGCAATTTAAATAGACAGCACGCCGCGAGTTCGGATAAATACTTCAGTGTCCTCAAGTGGGTGTGAGGAGGGGGACTACTAATAAATAAGAGCATATATTATCATGACTTATTAAAATGTACAGGATCTTTTAAATTATAGAATTTATTGACAACTACAATGCTACTCTAAAACGAAACCAAAGCAGCATCAACAACAACACAAAGCTGCTTCTCACGGTGAACATTATACACAAAATCACTGTGATTTCACTCGGGGTGGCTGACAGCAGGGTTTCGCTGCAGAGACAGATAGTGCTGTCTGACTAACTGAGGGATCAAACTGAAGAAAGCCAACCTGTTGAAATGACACTACTGCACCGTCACTATTCCACAGTTCACCAGACGCCAGCTGGGGTTATTTCACAAGGCAGATAAAGGGCAGACGGTCAGGGATCCCGGCTAAAACAGCAGGAAGGGAAAGTGCAGACAGATCCATACTTTGTATAGAGAGAATTAAGAGACCAATAGGAAAAAAACAAGGCCCAGAGATTTCCAGTTGCAAATGCTTCTGCTTTTTCCTATTAGAACCTTTGTTACAGTAACATATTTGGAGATTTTTATGGTCAGCAGCTGGAAAATATAGATATAGCATTTGTTGCGATTGCATTGTGGGTCTGTGTGTACAGTGTCACAGCGCCTCGCCTCGCTTTTAAACCACGGTGAGGAGAACGGTCTTGCTCACGAGTTACAATGGCTGGGGCACAGCGCGAGGGAAAATGAGTGACACACAGACATGGGTCCTTGAAGCTCTGGCGCCATTATTAAATTAAAAACAGAGAGCTGGAAACAATCACCTGGGCGCCTACACAAGGCCGATGAACTACACAACTACACCCAGATACCAGCTGAGTGCGTCAACACAGGGCTGAGGGAAGTATGTTCCCTCCTCGGACAGCAGTTCTCAAACCAGAACGGCCACATTTTTCATCAGGCCCGCATTTAGGGACCCAGGACACACCCCACCCTGAACTGCACCCACAGATTTACCAGACAAGCCTTCTTCTGAAAAGGCCTATGGAGAACAAATAAGATTGGAAGCCACGGTGCATAAACTGCAGCGAGAGACGTCCGGGAACGGGAAAATAATGCGCTTTCAGAGAAACACAAAAACTGAACTCAGTGGAGGCTCTGATCTCTGCAGATTTAACAGCCCACAGTTCAACCTCATAACAGACCACACAGGGGTGTCAGTCAACAGGGCAGAGAGGAGAGCTGTGCTCAATACGTGAAAGTAAGTGTAATATGGCATGATATCCGTGCAGTGAGGGTGGTGCTCTGCCCGCAATGTGAGTGGTTTCTACGCACCTACAGAAAACAATTAAATTAGGGCTGTTCTAATTGTCAAGCACTTGTTTAGGCTGAAATAAAAGGATTGAACTAATCTCAGTACGTGTCTTTATGGTGACTCATTCATAACAATCGGAGCCCAGAAATGACAACGCCTCTGTAATAATATTAATAATAATAATAATGTCACAGATTCTTTTAACGATGTCTAATTTCCTATAATCAGCAGGGTGGTCTTGGGATGCTTTGTTTCCCCTCTTATATTCAGAAGGCATCTTTCATCGTACACTGGGATGAGAAAATGTTTAGTCTGTCTATTGGCATTCACACAGTTGCCGTCTTTTTCTTTCCTCTTCTTCCAGCACATACAAGTACCTGTCAGGCGTGAGAATTTCCTTCTGTGAGAGTTAGCCATGTCTTTGAACGGGTCCTTTCCTGTCTTTTCAGAAGTCGTCCCTGAGAAAGAAGGATGGAGCCGCACTGGAGAGTCATCGCCGCGCTGGTCTTCGCCCTCCACATCTTCACTGTCGCACAATCAGAGAATATGGATCTGACTGACAATCTGGTGACTGAAAACATGACCAGTGGTCCTTCCCCACTAGCAAGCAACGTCTCCCCCATGCTGATGACAATGAACACTCAAGCAACGACACTGAACACGACCATATCTCCACTGGACGCTGGCGCAGAGCCGCCCTCGTCCCCCACCAGCTCGATGGAGACCCTGACCGCTAACGGCTCTCTGACGATGGCCTTCCCCAGCTTTCAAAACACCACTATGGAGCCAAACAGCACTGCCACTCACGACAACGCCACGCAGGTCCTGGACCTGATCACCACCCCTGCGCAGCCCGACTCGAACGCCACGGACCGCCCGGACCTGATCACCACCCCTGCGCAGCCCGATTGGAACGCCACGGAGGGGCCCAACGTCACGGACAGCACGGTCGACTACAACGCAACAGACAGTGGCGAAAACTCTACCATCCAGTTCGACACCCCAACCCCCATGCCCTCAGTGATGCCAACTGAAAATTTCTCCACCACGCCAGAGTTCAGTGACTCCGAGCCCTCCTTCACCACCACCTTCGATTCCTGGAACAACACTGAGCCGGTGAGAGGTGAGGTTCCCCCTTTTACAGCATCCTTTATTATTATTATTATTATTATTATTATTATTATTATTATTATTATTATTATTATTATTATTATTATTATATTTATTTATTTTCAGGCGCCCTTGTCCAGGGTGACTTACAAAATATAAGAGCAATACAAAGTGCAATAACACATTTTACATATAATGCCTGCAGTTTAGTCTGGTGCATTGGTAGGAATGTCGCCAGATGCATGTTCCCCTTTCAAGCTCATGTGTGTGCCACTCAGATCAATGGGTAGGTTTGTCAGAAATGCCAAGATCCCGCGTCATCACATTCAGTGTTATTAAGCATCATGTTATAGGGATGCAAGTGTGTGGTACTTTGTTCAAGGGATCTAGTCACTTTAGTCATCTTGTCTTGAAATGCAAAGGGCAATGCAGCCCGTACGAGTACAGGGAAGTAGCCTGGTGCTTTCTAAGATAATTAAATGAATATAAACTATTTGTGAAAGAAATTCTTTCAATTATATATATGCTACAAAACATTAGATCACAGTTGCTGCTCAGAAGTGAACCCGTATTTTCTCAGGCAGTCTTTAGTGCTGCTTTGTCCGGTCCCCGAACAATACCCGGTCTGTCTCTGAATCCCCCAGTCGGAGAGACTTGGCCAGGACCGGAGCCCAGGCGGAGCTCGACTCTTTCTGCTTCGAATGCAGAAACCAAACTGCGGTAGCAACTTGTTCACAGGCGGACAATTTCAGGGGAACGGGGCAATAATCACAGTGAGAGGACTCTGGCTGGGTCCGAGAGCCATTCTCCTGTGCCTCGGATTCCCGAGAGCCGGGTCACCCAATACCCGATGCTGAGATTAAGGGAAGATACGGGCACAGATCCAGGGGGACGTGGTGGGCCGGGCTGGACAGGGAGCCGGACTGTGTGAGCGGGAACACAAAGGGAGTTGGGTTTCATCGGGCTGGGGATTCAGAGCGCGGCCGAGTGACTGTAACTCGAGACTGAGGGGAAGAATAGAGGGATTGAAATGGGACTGGCACGAAAGCTTAGGAGCTCAGAGGAGAGAGAAAAGCATTTCAAAGGAAAGCTTTTATAGCCCGCCCTCAAAGAACTGCATTAGAGCATTTCTAAACTGCCTGCCTTCAAGTCCAAACAGACCAAACAGTGAACTGGAGTCGTTCCCCCTCAAAAGAAATCCTTTCCCAAGAGGTCTTATAAGATGTCCACCAACATGTTTTCCATGTTTCAGATCTATCACCCGAGTATGAGCAGCGCAGGGGAGGCGTGGCCCTAGGGGCCATCATCGGCACTGCGCTGGGAATCTGCCTACTGGGCCTCGCCATCTACATCCTCCTGAAGAACAGGAAGTCGAGGGACTTCAACCACCGGCGGCTGTATGATGACAACTTCCCCTCGAGTGACCCAGGTGAATATGCGAGTCCTACCTCAAGTCTCCCGATAATCATGGGCCCCTGAACTGTTGTCTCTGTATTTCCATATTCATTCTCCTGTGTTCTTCTCCTTCTCCTCCAAAGCTCAGAATGGGTTTCACTTGTCCCAGTCAGCGATTCATGCCAGGGGAGGATGTACTGATATACAACAGTGAGAGGGACTACTGGGAGTTTATAGCAGCATCCAGGGCCCGGTTTTATGCTACGCTCCAAAATAGATGGCTTTGCAGCTTGTTTTCTGTCCCTTCTGTTTATTTATTTAACAGTTTATTCGTTTAAATGTGAGGGCGGAGAGGCCCAATCCAGTCATGTATTTCAGAGAGCGAGAGAGTGAGTGCAGGAACCCAAAACTCTCCTGAAGACGTTGGCTGTTTTCAGACACAGACGACCACCTCCTGTTTGAGTAGAGGGTTAATAAGACCTGACCTAGATTTGTAAAGCCCCGGCATGAAAGCTTTCTGAGGCGTCCCACCCCTGGCTGACCTGTCATTACCGCTGTTTTCTCTCTGCCTCTGAGTTCTCTGACTTCAGAGGGTGTCACTAAGTTGGTGCGTCCGACCCGGCTGTGTTCTCCCTCAGGGGCTCTGTCTCTCAAGAACCCTTGAAGAAGCTTTCAGGAGATCTTCACTTGCCTGGAAGTGCAAAAGCCAATCTATAGTTGTAAAACAGAGGCTTTCTCAGGACGTTAAAGTGTCACTTTTAACGCCTCTAAAACAATGACGTGTTGTTTAGAAACAGTCCCACTTAGACCTACACACCCATTCTCATGTGTGCTTATTGATTTATCTCTCCCCCATTTGTGTCTAGTTCTTCGGCTGGAACCCTCAGTGGAACCTCTCGACCTGAGATACGGAGGAACATCTGCTTACTACAACCCTGAGCGTCAAGGGGACCACATCCAAATGTCCAACTTCCCCAGAGGAAAGATGGCCTAACGCACCAAACCCCAGTGACTAAGAGACTTCTTCACATCATAGGATAATTATTATAGAGTTATTTATACTGAAGCCACCTTACTAGGAACGCCTAAACCTGTTTGACACACGTTGCTGGAGAAGGAATCAAAAACACTCGGCCTTCTTCTCAACGCAGAAACTACAACAGATGCAGCCAAAGGGACGCTTGGCCTCAAAGCTCTTCAAGAATACCCAGTTTCTAAAGGCTGGTCTGAAGATCTATTTCTTTTATGTCCTCTGATCTTATGTATCTTATAATTTGCAGGGCTTGGGTGATGGTACAACAGAACAGAACTGAATTATCGCCCAGTGTTTCACTCTTAGGATACAAACCCACCAATACACACACACACACACACACGCACACACACGCACTTCTTATAAACGATTCCATAATTCTGTAAATCTATAGCGCACATATTACTTCAGACCGATGAAGTCATTCAGAACAGGTTTGCCCAACGTTGTCTAAATTAGGGCCAGGGAAAATCTGTTTGCACATAAACCTGACCTCTGTAGCAAATACACTGAGCTGTTTATACGGAGCTGTGGTTCACCGGCCGAGCGCTGGCGAGATGAGAGAGACTGACGGGGGGACCTGGACCTCAGGTGACAGTGCAGCGTTTGAAGCAATGAATTGATAAGCGGTGCCGTGCCATGTTTATTTGCCAAAATAAATCTCCCTTGTTCTTGCAGCCACAGCGATTAATGAGCGGTTGGTTATTTGCCTTTCGGGCAAATTCAACACCAAACCACTGCTTCTCCAACAGATAGTTATGACATGGAAAAGGCATCCTGTCTTCCAATTAAATAAATATACATGAATACATCCAGAATCATGTACTGTATTTCATATTGTTTTGCTTGGTGCCCACAGGTTTGCAATAAAGGATCGATAGTTTGTACTAGTTCTGGTGTAATAGTCATTAATGCCGTTTGTTGGGTGTGTAGAGAAGTGTTTCCAGCGACTGCAGAACTGACGCACCTTTTTAACACCGAATAACCTCCGGTCCACCCGCCCAACCCGTCAGGAGTTTTAAAACAAAACACACATTCAGTGAGAGACCTGAGGTCATGTGTTTCTGTCTCAATTCCCAGGAAACCCGAAAGGACACAACGTGACCACAGTGAGGTTTAATCAGGGACAGATAACCTACTGGTGTCATCCGCTGGTGTTTAGGGGAAAACCTCTGCTTTTGACATTGCAAATCTATCAAATAAAGATCCTGAACATGACCTGGGTGTTGGGCTGCTTCACTGAAAATGTCACAGATAAAACAAACAAACAAACAAACAAACAAACAAATGGTTGGGGGAAACTGGAGGAGAGAAAGGGTCAATTGATTCAAACAGGCTGATGAGACGTGCTTCTTTTCTTTCCTGGAAATCATATTATTTGCATACAGAGCAAAAAAGGCAAAACAGAGTGTGATAACTTTCACTTCATCGCGAGGGACACCAGACAAGACCGGCTGTAATTCCTGATATATATTTGCCACATTCTCTGAAGTGGATTCTTGAAACTAAAAGCTGAAAAGCAAAACAAACCGTGGCTGAAGAGTCCCGTCCCCGCCGTGACAATTTCCCTCTGTTTAGCAGCAGCCGTTAGAGAACACCACCATACAAAACTCAAAGGAAATGCCACTGTACTCACCCCATATTGCCATGAAAATAGCGAAGAACACGGTGCCTCCATTATCGAAGAGATGTGTGACCTGGAGAGACAGAAAGAACAATCCTGTTACTGAACACGCATCTGAATGAATAATATATACAGAGACACGAAAAAAGGACATTGATGGCAAAGCTAATGTAATGCAGCTGGATTAGGTAGTCACTGAGTGCTTGGTAAATTGAGAAATATATGTTTAGGCTATACTGGCACATACTGGTTTATTAATCCCACTGCAGAGTTTGTCATGTTGTGGAAAGCACCACTGCAATTTAACACTAGAGGGCACAGTGACATATCTGTTTGTGCATGAATCTAGATGTTTAAAGTGCATATCTGACTGACTTTTCTGCTTCATGTATATTTACTGGTTCCTATTTCAGACTCTACTGCTATCCCCTCTCCTGTGATCTGTTCCCATCTCTCAGTCCAGCAGCAAAACAACTCACTGCTTCATAAAGGGAAGGGGGAGAATCCCTGCTGCTTCCAAAATGCACAAACAGCTCTGAAGAGGGTTTGTAATGTTTTATTTTTGGATGAAGGCAGGATTGGAGTCACATAGCCAGGTTCTAGAAGACTCCAGCACACCCAGGTTCTAGAATACATACTGGCAATGTACTCTGGCTTCTCCTAAAAAACGCCATTCTCGGTTCTAGAAGGTTCTCGGACGCAAGGTTCTGGGAGAGTCCAGTTTGACCTACAAACAGCCAAGCCTTTGCCACCAGTGTCCTGGGGAACAGGAATACATCTCCACAGGGTCTGGATACCGGGAGCCGGAGGCGGGGGGCAGGACTGGTGTCACCCAGGCGCGAGGAACTGTGGCTTCTTTGGTTTATTTTTGTATCTATGCGCGCGCCGACAGGCTGTCAGTGACAATGCAGACACACAAGACAGCGCTGAAGGCCAAGCAAAACAAAACACAACTGAAAAGCCCATTTCTGACACATAGATTCATACAACACATTGATATACAGGATTATAACTCTCACAGCTGCAAATGTGAAGCAGGAGGGTCTTGTCACTCAGAATTTGCATTCATTATATCACTATGACACACTGAACACGGCTGGGGGAGGCTAACGTCCCACTACCGTGCAGTTATTACCAATGAAGAGGATTCATGAAGCAGCCTTTGATCTTGTGAAGACTTACAGTTTAATAGATATATAAACCATGGTGGCATTTTTTAATTAACAAACCGATAACCTTATTTGACCTTATTTAAGTTCAACTGACCGACCACACATGCAATATAGATGAAGCCGATATAACACTCATTCAGGGTTCATTCGCCTCAGTGAAGACGAGCTGGATTGTGAAGGAAAACAGGTTTGAGATATTTGGCAACATACCGAAGGCAACACATTTGGCGCCGTCTTTTTTGTTCTCTCAGTGGTTTTGAAACACTGAGACTCAGCCCAGAGGCGAGGTGTTGCGCTTAGGTCATTTGGTTGTTTTTTGTTTTTATTTTAGTCATGGTCTGTCAAGCCAGTGAAAACATTGTAGCATATTTTTGGTTGGTGGTAAACTTAAAACCTGTAACCCAACCCCAACGCCAACCCCACCCAATCATCATCGATGGCAAAACAGGATAGCTTGGTATAGTTTTTGTTTTTTGAAAGCCATGGTTTATATATATATATTAAACTGAAAGTATACACAAGGGGCTCTTACCTTGGCATAGACGCAGCTGTCACTCAGCTTCCAGGGCATGCAGTTGCGCTCACACAAGGGACACATGATGGTGGTGTTGGCCTCACAGATCTCTATGCTGTGTTTAAAATCAAACAAACAGTGAGAAATGAACCTCTGGGGATCGCCATACATTTCAGAGCTGGTGTAATATTCTACTATACGTTTGTTTTTTTATGTATTGATTTAGTTTCCCTTTGTAAGAGGATCTGTAAGACACCCTAACACGGCCCAGAGTTGTCGATCTTATTCGCAGACCATTCACAGCTTTCCTTCTCAGAAACAGAAATATGCAAAGCGGCTCAGACTGATGCAACTGCTAAAGGCTTTAATTGAACAAGCAGAGCAGGGCAGTGGAAACGCATGACGTAGCGCCTTGGACAGACTGCAGATCAATGCTGTTCCTGACAGAGGAAAAGTATTCTGAAGAGAAACAAACACAAACACAAAAAAAGCCTGTTAGCATTTCGATCACATTTTGAGAGTCTTCCAGGACGTTTTGGGGTCGATAGATATGACTGACTTCTGCCCGGCACCGTCTCTTTATGTTTAGCTTACATAGGAACTCTCTTTTTGACTCTCAAAAAGCACAGCTGTCTGAGGGGAGAAGACGATCACAACACTGTCCGACCAGCTGCAGCGGCAAATCTCTGACTCTGTGGATAAGCCTGTGTCTTAAACGTGTGGCATATAATGATTTATGTATCGGAGGGATTTTACCATGCAAACAACAGTGACATTTCCGCAGCGCTTCTGATTTATTCAAACACTCCTATGGTTTCTTATTGCGCTCAGTTGATAAAAAAAATACATCTTCCAGGCCAATGCATTTGAAAGATGTGTATACATGTGGTATAAGAAGATTAAGTGGTGAGATTTATATTACAGATCGAGCGAGGCCGTCTATACACGCACTGGAAAGCATGGGCGATGATACAGCTGTCCCTGTTGTCAACATCTTCAATAATAGGTGAATTTAAAGCCACATTATATCACATTCCCAAACTTTTAGTGAACTGTTTTGTAATAAAAGACGGTCCTGTGTATGGAATGAAACTACAAACGCTCTACAGCTCTGATACAGAAACCTGAGAGAAACATTTAGAAACGTGTTTAGAAGATTCTCTTTCTGAACTAGTCCCAGAAAGCCAGGAGAGACAACTCTCCCGAGACATCTCATCTCTCCGGGATGATCACATCCACACATCCACGAATTCCCTCCCATTGAACTTCCCCTAACCTCACGGACGCAGCCCCGCATCTACAGCCACCAGAGGGGGCAAAGCACCAGCGCAGAAGAACACAACAATAAAAGCCACATCCTGAATCGCTGCAGAAGGAGTTACCAGAGAACGACACCTCGGTGAATGAAGAAAAGCAGCAGAAATAACGGCCAAGAGTTTTTTCAGTGGAGCGCAATGTAACGGGAGTGACGGACCCCCGACGTGGGGAGGCTGGGCGCTTGATCGCGTCCAGAGGGAATGATGTCACTCTAACAGGTTTGTTATACACACTGTGAGCCCTGTTACAACAGCAGGTATGGGATTAAATAAGCCTCTCCTTCCAGGGAGCAGCGGCTGGGGGTCCGGGGGTCTCACCTCACTTGGCTGGAGTGCATCGTGAAGAAGCCGTACAGGAAGACGAAGAGGCCGACCAGAGCGGCAGGGATCAGCATGCCGGTGTACCAGCCGAGCCAGGCGAAGTACAGGCCGATCTTCTCCCCGAAGTACCGCCTGCAGAGAGAGGAGAAGAGAGAGAGGGGGAGAGAGAGGGGAACAGGGAGATGAGGCAGAAAGAGAGAGAGGGACAGAGTGGGGGATGGGTTGAGATGAGGCAGAAAGCGACAGAGAGGGATTGAGAAAAATAAAAAAAAACTTGAGAAACAGAGAGAAAGCGCGGCGCTGCCCTCCAGTGCTCAGACTCGTCTCTCTGTTCCCGGGCGGCGACTCACCTGATAAGGTCCAGGGGCTGGTACTTGTACCACATGCCCCAGCGCGCCCACCTCTCGTACAGCAGGTGCCGGTGGTTCTGGGCTCCGTGTGTCTTGATCGGGTGTCGGCTCCTGTGGCTGCCCTGCCCCGAACACAAAACAAAGCACTGAGAACCAGAACACAGCACTGAGACCCAGAGTGGCCCGGCCCCCGAACACAGAACACAGCACTGAGACCCCCCCCCAACACTTCATGTCAGAAAATGAAGATGTGCCAGTCCAGTCCAGTGAAGTGTGGTGCTGAAAGCGAGGGTCTCAGGTGCCACTGTGCAGCAGTGAGGGTCTCAGGGGCCACTCTGGAGGAATCAGGCCTGACAGCACAAGATATACACATTGTGATGCATCTCCTTTCATAACCACTGAGGACAGAAATGGGGCCTCTAGTGGTAGGAGAGACAGGATCACAATGGCCATGACTAGATAGGATAAATAGTGTTCAGTAGAACCAGAGGGACGCAAATTGTGACTGGACGGTCTGCAGGACCTGTGACGGCATATTCATATGACCGATAGCTCCAGAACTCGGAGAGTGATTTCAGCTCCTAATTAATTCAATTAAGCGACTGCAGGCTCAGATGAAACGGAAACCACAGAGTCCTGCGGCGGTTCCAGAGCAAATCAATTCTAATTGAGCTGGGCTGCTTTGCATCGTTTTCCTCATTAACAGCGATAGTCGACTTCTCACACAGAGAGGTTTGTCACGAGTAACGGAGAAGTTCATTCTGTTCTGTAGAAACATGCCTGAGTGAATACAGTTTAAGACAATGATCACAGTGAGGCGCGGTGGCATTAAATTGTTGATCTACATTCTACAATATCACAATGCCTAATTGCTTTAGCCAGTGGGCAATTACCAACATTATTATTATTATTATTATTATTATTATTATTATTATTATTATTATTATTATTATTATTATTGAATCACAGTTTTTATGCAAACGTGAGGTTAAAATGACATCATAATGCTGCACTCTGAATGCAAATCACTACATATGAGGCATACAGAACTGTGAATGTGAAATAGTGAAATGAATATCAATAGAAGTGGGTGTCCTACATGGCATATCTTCACAGTAAGAGCAGTTAGTGGCACTGCTGTGACTATGTGTGTTGTACAGAGAGGAACAGCCCTCCTGGGCTCCTGCTTGACACACACAGAACCACACTGACGACTGATGATACGATCAGATGGGCTGTGAACCAGATGACAACATTCGGTTTCTAATGCTCAAGACATGGTCTTGCAGTGGCCATACAGAGCAATGGGTCAGTGTTGGACCCTCTTCACCACCAGCAACAACCAGCACCCGCCTGCCTGGATATATGGTCCAACCCCACTACAGTTCATTTGGAAATAGAGATCGTTACCTCATGTGGAGGGAAGGCCGCCTCATACGTCCCGTTGCCTCGTAACCGGTTTATTCCTGCAGGGGACAAAGGGACTATTTATAGCACACAAAAGAGTAATATTACTGATAGTAAAACTGAAACCTCAATCTGTCTGTCTGTATTAATATCTACACATAATAGTATCAGACATTTTCTGTGTCTGTGGGAGGAAAGTAAAATAAAACTTTGCTTATTGTCCCTGTATGAAACCCCGTGAGAAGTAGGCGTCATCATTTTTAAATGTCCAGAAGTGCAGACCTGAGATTGAGACCCCAAGTGCAGTCCAGTGTGTCTCAGAGCACAGAGGAAATCTAAACACATCAGTTATTTAAAAATGCTCCATTCCTCACATCACCTTTGAGAAGCTGGTTTGGGAATTATCTCCTGTGTATATTCTACCCCAACCACATTGTAACAATTTTGGGGTTTTCAGGTCATTGGCAAGATAGGGAATCAAACCTTGGTCTCCTGCGCCACAACACAGCGATCTTAACGCATCACTGGCCCTGGCCTGTTAATGAAGCTTGAGATCACTACACTATTAATTGGGAATTTGGAAAACATGTCAGAGTACCTTGGACCAAGAGGGAAACATATGGGGCCCCATGCAGGTCACAGTCCCAGCTCTTACCCATTTTGGACTTGCCGTCCTCGTATTTGGTGCGTTGCAGTACATGGTGCACAATCCTGCTCCTCGTGGAGTTGGAGAAGAAGGTTTCTTTGTTGTTGATTGTAAAGCTGAAAGACAGACAGGATATCAGTCGACGCACTGGACAACTCCACTGCACCAGTGTGTAAAACCGTAACTAGACATTTCACATTTATTTTAGTGAAGGACTTAGTTTTTTAGGAACTGACCACCAGAAGTCCCCATGAATGTGCAACACACACCTTTCCAATTAAAACAAAGACCGAAAGCCATTTCTGCAAGCGCTTCAACACAGACATCTTGTTGAGAGATGTGTGGCAGGTTCCCGTCCCAGTAAAACCCACTTCAATGCTGGGGAAACTTCCTCTAATTTCAAGAATGATTTGATTTTCAGTGAGTCACATTTTCAAAGCGAAAGGGAAATGGTAAAGCAACCACTGTCACCTCTCCTCTCACCGCGTAACCCACATCTGTCTCCTGCGTGACAGCCAGACAGGGCTGCGATTTCAGCGGCATACGGTGCCATCTGTCAACCGGTGACTCACACTTTCTATTGCAGCGTAATGAGAATGACAAAAATAAATGAAAACATGTTTCTTCCCTGGTGAAAACTAGGAGAGGTGACTTAGCAATCTCTCCTGAAGTGACAAAACAAAAGTGCATGAGCACATCGACAGAGGATGTCAATCTGCTCAGAGACGGTGAGTTATCAGCGCTTTGTGCCAGGAGAGCTGATGAAACGCCTCCCATCTGAGTCGCGACACTTTTTCCTTTCTTACCATCAACTTTGTTCACATTTTCTTTTACCAAAAGGACCGATTAAAGGCATAGCAATAGAAGAAAAAAGAACCAAAAGAAAAGAACAAGACAAATCCTCGGGTGTTGAAGGAACAGGGACCAGGACCGTTCTGTGAGCTCCTGGTCCCACACCACAGCGGCCACTCGATAACGTCCAACCCAGAGACCCGTGTGCCAGTGGTCGTCCCAGGAGGAAGGTGAGCAGATCCGCAGGTAAACAACTGCGGCAAAGTAACAGCGGGAAACTGTGCCGCCGCCGAGAGACAGGACTCTGCATCTGGCACTGATTTTCACATCTGGCTCCATTTCCTTGATTTATCGATTGATTTGTTTGTTTGCCTGTTTGTCCTGCTCTTCCTCGGCACAATCAGAGATCGAGACACGCGATGCAGGAAGATGTGCCTGCCGCTCGTAACCCCTTAATCCCTAAAATCGGATTCTGGCTCTATGATCTCCTGGCAACGACTGAAACCACGTGCCCGAAAAACTAGGCAGGAGAGAGGGCAGGATTTCCCCGGGAGCCCAAGACTGAACCGCTGCCAACCGGCTGTGTGTGAATAGATTACAACACAATAACAGTAAGAAAAACAATAATCAAGACAATACCAAAATAAACAAATCCGCATCCTGATACAATCCTAATCCTTGTGCTCTGGTACCCTGTAATTTATGAGTGTTATTATGACTCTCGTTGGTTTTAACCATCCTGAGACAAACACTACGGGGGTTTGCCGGGGCGGCGGGGGCGTACTGGTGCATGCGCGCTCGGCTGAAGGGGGCCGTGTAGCAGTCAGTCTCCTCCAGGTCGGGCAGCGCTTCCTTGTCCAGCTGCATGGGGTTGCGTGGGAGCCAACTCTTCAGCTGCCGCCACCTCCTCTGAAACCTGCGGAGAGGGAGCAGAAGAGAGGTGGGTGTCGGGGGGTCTGCAGACCCTGGAGTGAGTCCTATGATGTCTATTGCCCGTGTTTGGACCGCAGTGTCTGGGCTACGACAGCGCAGTCCGTGACTACAAAGCAGCAGGTTAACGTGGATCAGAGACTACAGACTGAACGGACGCTTGAGGAGCAGATATTGCGAATGATGGATGTGAAACTGTCGATCTTGTCATGTGTTTTTGTTTGGGTTTGTGGAGTTGTGGTCTGTGTTTGAGGCATTGTGGGTTTCCGCCGGGTTAAAGAGCAACACGTGAGTCAGCGCTCCTGTCAGCCCCGGCCTCCTCTGGGGTTTCCCTGCGGTCGGGGAAGCCGTGCTGGCTGTCTGTCTCTGGGGCCGGACTGTCAATCACTGCTTTGGCTAAATATGCAAGTGTTTCCATAAAGCTGTGTTTCACCGGCTGTACATTTCAACGCACCCCAAATATTTATAAACTATAAAAACACTCAAACACTAAGAAAACAAACCGCATTATTCATATCGCACACAGCATGCCAGAGAGTTCGACTGATGTTTCTCTGGCTCGGATTGCTGTAGGTTTGGTGAAAGACAAAATAAAAAGCACTTTCAAATAATGGTAATGATTTAATTATATATATATATATATATATATATATATATATATATATATATATATATATATATATATATATATACGCTCAGAAATCATTTCTGCAGTTTCTCTCACATCAAAGAGGAAGCAAACAATATCTGCACTTTTCATCTCTCTCTCTTCATCTCTCTTTCACGGCCAATTAGGAAAACAGGAAAAAAAAACACATCTCTCTTCCACGGGAGGTTATTACCTCTTGAAACCGCCTTTTACAGCTTGCTGAAGATGACAGCTCAGATTACTTATCAGCTCTGATTACGATTTTAGCTAAATATGTGGAGTGGAAGGAATGCACTTCAGGGAACGAGCTAAAAATGAGACCGAACAGGAAGTATAAAAATCAAAAAAATCATATAAAGACCACAAGGCAAACTATATACAGCCAAAACAATTCCTGGCAATTAAGCCTCTGCTGAAGGCTTTATAGTTCATTATCTGGGGAAACAGCTGCTAAATACGCTTGGAGGCTTTTACAGAGGTTTAATGATGCTGGAGTTATGGAGTGATATGAGCACATTGCTCCCAACCCGACTCCAGCTTGGCACCGTGTTCCTGGCCGTCTCAAACCCGGCCTCAGTGCAGCCCTCCGCAGTCTGGATAGTTTGAGAGAGAGTCACCCCGCCGAATGATTGCTTTTGTGAGGAGGATATTGGCGTTTAGGAGTCTGTAATCAAGCTGACAGCTCTAATGCAGCTGAAACTAACGCGATTATGTTAATGAAATTGTGTAATACGGTTAACAGCCCGGAAAACGTCCATCTTGTAATGTGGTGAGCGGCCGCGGGGGCACGAGGGACGAGGACAGACCGGGACCTTGACCAGCAGGTGGTGATGGGAGGTCGTCTGTCAAACTGAATCGGCATCAGTCACCATCTGCATCTGAACACTGACTATAGCACACGCCCTTGTGGTTAGTGTGGGTAAATACAAGAGAGAGGAATGTGTGTGATGATGGTGTGTGTGTGTTTGTGTGTATACTTTTGCTAATTCATTCTCTCAAATGAAGTAATGAATAAATTACCGTAAGCTCATACCCCCCACCTACCTGCCCATGGATTTGCTTTTCCAGTCCTTGAAGTAACATTTCTTCCTGAAAGAAGAGCAGATGACTTTGTATGAACAGCAGTTTAGTGACTGGCGTCCCCTGTACACATTGACACACACATTGCCAGGAAGCACACAACAAATATCTGAAGTATTACGTTACATTTCTTACAGTGCAATTCTACTTTCTCACCCTCGGCTGCGGGGGACAGTCCTAAATGAACACCACGACACATCAGCTAAACACATCGACACTTCTTATAAAACAAAGCAACGCTTCGCTTGTCTGTGTGACATCGACTCTCTCAACACTGCGCTCGTTCTCCGATGCGGTTTTGTTGATGTTGTTTCTGGGGGAATTACCGGAACGGCATCCGAATGTTCATCTGCTCCGCGTATTTACACAGCGTGTCCCAGGGAGCGTGGATCTTCACAAACATGATGTCAGTGTTGGTCACTGACGGCTGAAAGAAGACAAAAGACAAACCAACAAACAGTGAATTACAGCAATATTTCATGATCATCTTCAAAGGCAAAGATATTCACAATTACACTCGGTGTGCCAGAACATTTAAAAAGAAGAAAGTATCTTACAATTTTTGCCTCCCTGTTACACCAAAAGATGATTCTGAGTTGGGGGATGTGGAAGTGGTCTCTCTGTCGGACAGACAGGAGACACACAGATGAAGCCACAAGCTCTTACCTCCTTCTCCAGCATCAGGCCTTCTGCTCGCAGGTTCCTCTCGAAGGTGCACCTCTTCTCTACCTGCAGGTTGGACTTCTTGTACACCAGGATGTAATCGATGCGCTTCTTCCCATCTCGGAAAAACAGCCCCGAAGGCACTGAAGTTTCAGGGTTACTCTCCTGAAGTGCAAACGAGAGAGCAATGAGGCAAAGAGGCCGAGGTTTGTCGTGTGGCACAAGTCCAGGGGTCCTATTGCGGATGTCTACACCACAAAAACCTGCCTCATGAATAGATGCAGCACAAAGAGATGGGAAGGCCATGCCGAAGAGCGATGTGTGTAATCTGACACTGAATACCTGATGTTTACTGTGCTTACACCTGACAGCTGTGAGCCTGACCTGAGGACGCAGGCACCCTCTCTACCCTCTGCCCTGTAGGGTTTCGGGAATACTCCTCCACCCATCTGTTATCTCACTACACAGGTCAAGGGGGGGTGCATTGAGCCAGGAGGGAAGTGCAGGGAAGTGTGGCAAAGGGGAAGTGACAACCTATGACATCACAAATGCTGACCTGCCTCTGAGACAGAAGAGATCAGCCCCACCAAACCGAATCACTTACATGCCGGTCTCGGCCACACCCCTTTAGAAAACACGACACGTCGGGCGAAGGAGGTACCTGCAGCGACTCTGTCCGTGTTTCCAGTTTCCGCCGGGCGACGTTCTTCTGGATGAGCAGCGACTGGTCCGTCCGGGAGTCATACCCCCCCAGCTCCGATTCCTCTGCGTACAAATCCTTGCCGCCATCTGCCAAAGCAACTGACACACAGACGGACAGTGAGGCTCTTTGCTGTCGTCGGCCCACACAGCCTGTCATGGCCATTCATGTTTACGATCGCAGACGCAAAGTTAGGGAATGAAACTGGGCCCCTAGAAACTGGACACACCTGGGGATTGATCTCATTCTCCTGGAGATCGGGAGACAAAGCCTGAATTGGTACATATATGCAGTCTAATCTTTCCCTTCCCATCTCTTGGGTTTTATATTTATTTCGGCTCAATAAATGGATTAATTACTGTTTTTGTTCCTCCTGTTTCACTTCCTTCAACGCTCAGAAGCTCAGGTGAGAAGCCAGTCTGTATCAATGCTTCATGAGCCGTTACTAACAGGTTTTTTCTCCAGTTACTATAATGGTTTTGGCACCTCATAGTGTGCAGGGTTTTAAATGACTGCTGATGTCATCGCTATTGTGTTTCTTGTTTTCCTTGAGAAGAAGGCTGTGATTGTTTTGTCTGAGGGTGGCTTACTGTGCTTTGTTTGCAAATACAGATTGGGAGTGAAAACCCAATATCTACAGCCATCCCATCGTTCCCTCAGGGGGCTGGCAGATGTGAGGTGATCCGAGCTATTCCAGTGTAATGATTTTCCCTCTGATGCCGTAAAGACGCAGCCCTGAGCATCTTCCTGTTCTCTAAACCTCTTGTCCTGATTATTACTGTGTAGTGGCACAGCTCCACCCCCCACATCAGTCCGGACCTTCCCAAATGTGCATTGAATAGAGAGACCAGGAGGGCCTTGCCACACTCCACCAGCACCGCTGAGATCTCACCATCTCAGGATCTCATCTGATCAGTGATTTTGTGTCAAACCCCCAACAGACTTTCACAGCATGGGAGGGACTGACTGCCTTGTTCATCAGCACTCCTAGGTCGCGGCTCCGATGACAGTTTGGCCGCAGTAAGACCAACCCCTTGGACACAGTAGCTTAATAACAGCAACACGTATGAAGAAACACACCAATGGAACAATAAAACATTTTATTTACCCGCAGTGCCCTTTTATTGGAGATGTGAAAGTCACTGCAAATATCCGGGCTGCCATAAATCAATTTCTGGACCGGGAGATAAGCCTCTTAATCTGTGAAATGCGAGTTTCACGCCTGAAGACCGCCATCCAGCTCTGACAAATGACTGGGTCTCCCCATCTCTTTTTAACGAGCCATTAATGAGCATGAATGACAGCGAGGATGGCCATATTTCACACCTGTAGACGACGGTGCCATTAATCCTCTGTAAATATCAAGTCAACACTCATTAGTTTGTTACTGTCCGAGTGGCCTTTTCCCAGGATTGTTTCTCATCAGGCAAATCAGTTTGTGCATTTGACATTTAAAGAACTAAACACGAAAGAGATGCACATACAGAAACATCTGGGAAATATCACCTGGCTTTCTGGTTGAATCTGTCATCCAACTTATGGAATAATATACAGAGACACGCATTAATACTACAGCTACTACTAATAATACAGCAATGAAAAGAGCTTTAGGACACGGTCAAGGTCAAGCAATACTTATACTGGACTGATGTAGTGTATGTGACTGTTATTTAATGTTCAGACTGTACAATGCACTAGTTAGAGCTCATCTGGATACTGTGGACAGTTCTGGGCTCCACACTTCAAGAAAGATATCGCTGCTCTAGAGGCAGTTCAGAGGAGAGCAACCAGACTTATTCCAGGTCTGAAGGGAATGTCCTACTGAGAGACTGAAGACCTGAACCTTTTCACCCTGGAACAGAGGAGACTACGTGGGGACTTGATCCAAGTCTTCAAAATCATGAAGGGCATCGACCACATCAAACCAGAGGAGCTTTTCCAGATCAGCAGGGACACACGCACCCGGGACACAAATGGAAATTGGGCTTCAAGGCATTGAAGACAGAAAACAGGAGACACTTCTTCACACAGAGAGGCGTCACAATCTGAACAAACTCCCCAGCGATGTGGCTGAAGAGACAATTTGGGAACATTCAAAAACAGACTGGATAGGATCCTTGATCACTTAGTTATTAATGGACACCAAACGAGCACGATGGGGCGAATGGCCTCCTCTCGATTGGACACTTTCTTATGTTGTTATGTTTCTTAATATTTTAAAGAAAACACATCTGCTTAAATGGCTGTAAATCCTCACTGCTGATTGGTTGTCAACCATATGACATATGAATGTATTTCTTTTTTAGGTTTTTAATGAACACATTTGTCTACCCATTTTGTACAACAAACAGTAGACAGAAAGAGTAAAGCTAAAAGCCCGAACATGGGGATTGCCCCAGTTTGATTTCTCACAGTGAACTGCATTGGAAATGTCTCTTTTCCCAGGCCTGCTGCAATAAACAGATAGGTACCTGCGTCTCATTCTCACGATCCTCTTCCATTTGGCTGACGTCGTATGTGCTTGTTTCAGTCTCGTTTGCCTGGCGCAGTGCGGAGTAGCGTGGCTGTGTTGGAGCGGGAGATGCCTGATGGGGATAACTAGCGCAGCATCGGTGCACGGTGACTGGAAACACTGGAGGGAAGAGAGGCGCGCCGGTGCAGCTGACAGATACGAAACACTCAGACGCATCTGGAGTCAGCATTTCATTATCATTCTCCTTCCAGTGTGCCACTCTAAAGCCGCGAACAACATATGCTCTTAAAACGCGGCTGTGAAGAGTGGAATCGCACACCGCCGGCGGGGAGTCGCGCGCGGCCCAGAGATCCTCCGCTACAGCGCTGACACTAGCACTCACCAGAGCAGAAGTTGAGGCATCGCTGAGCTGAAGATGAATTCTTATGCACCCGTGTCTCCGAGGTTGTGAGATCTAATTACACTGCCCATCAAATCAAATTTACCTGCCTCAATTATCCTCGATGATCATGTCAGGCCATCTGCGGCTGATTATGCATGTCCTAAACTACAAATCCTCACGATTATGAGCACATGGCTCAGGGATTTGTGAGTCTCCAGCCCTGGATAAATACGCACCGCCTGCCTGTGATGCAACTTGAAACAGAAGGATAAAATGTTTAGTGTAGGAGGGGTTAAATTCCCTGTCTCTTTCTGGTGGGGAGGGGGATTCGCTCTGAATTTACGAGACCGTAAGAAAACCACCACTGCTCAAGCTCGGGAGCGGTGATTGAGGAGCATGGTCCCCGAATGCTGCCGCGGTCATTAATCTCTGACGCAGTGGCCTTTCCCAGAACGCATTACACCCCCGTCCCCCCGGAGTCACGCTGGAAGATTGAAGAACTCTCCCCAAGAAAAGCACCTCTGCCATCACCTGCCGAGCTTCATCTCAGTCTGGCTAAAAAGCCTGCACATCAACAGAGGTTTAGACACAGATAGGATGACAGGCAAGCAGGTAGATACATCATGTCTGCAGGACGGACATGCAGAGAGACTGATACACAGATACGATTACTTATTACATATTTAAATTTGCCACAAGATTGAGCTCATTAACAGTTTATCGTATGTACATATTTCTTTCTCAGCTCAGTGAATTACCTGCAGATTCTCCATCTTTCCACAGTCGTAAAGTCAGCACTTTGTTTTAATGGGACACCACTGAAATAATATCCTGTGTCGTACATCATAGGGAGGGCCGACAAGATGGATGGTTTTACAATTATATTAGAAATAAAAGCACGACTCCTGCTGCACTTGTCTTTATGAGAACAAGATATTTTCAGTTGAATACAATGAATTATCAATAAACAAAATATATATACATATATATAAGTGTCTGCTTGCGTTTTGCCTCGTGCAGTGCTTCACGCTCTCAAAGTAATGAAAACAAATCATGTTTTTAATATAACCTCTGGGGGGAGAGTTAAAAATCCAATTACAAAGTCATAACATAACAGTAAAACAATTTGATTCTAAATTCAGTTTTTATGATATAATTTGCCACAGATGTCAAACAAACACATATTACTGCAAAAGCCTGGATTATGTCTTTATTTGTTCATTAAATCTTCTCTGGCTTTTCCACAAATATATATGTCTGCGTTTGGTGAGATTGGTGGTTTTATTAACGTTAACTTTTACAAACCATGAAAGAGTCAAGACAAAAATATTATCTTCCAAAAGGTACAGGTGGAGACTCTACACAATTGTAGGAAGAGATAATCATGATACGGAAAACAGAAAATGAAACAATTTTTCCCACTTAAATGTAGTATTAAAAAACCTTGCGGTTATCAGCGGCCCAAATAAGAAATTATGTTTTGAAACTGTGTGTAGAGGGGCTCTGAGACTTTGCTTCAGATAGCTTCTCCTTTGAGTTCTCTGGACAGTGCGTCTTGTCCATGGCTGTCCCATGTGGACTTCATACTTCATAGAGTAATGCTTCCCAAATGTATTTCAGCTTCCCAACCCTCAGCCAGGATGTGTGGTTACATTAAAGACAATAAACACATGCGCCTCCGCTGAAAACAAGTGCTTTCTCTCACGATCGCATGCCTCAACATGTTTCTCATGAATGATAATCACTGCAGCTTTTTCCAAGTCCAAGTGATAATGTTTAAGCTGCATCAAAGCCCACTAGATACGGTAATGGGTTTACATTTTATGGTTCCTGTTTTCAAAGATCAGGATTCCAGTACCACGTTTCAAAATGAATCAAGATCTGGTTCAAAGCAGTGGAAAGCACACGCCTCCTCCCCACTAGAGGACCGGGACGCAGGGGGCCAACAACAGAGCACCATTAATTGCATCTATAGCGCCCCCCGACCCCTCCTACTCTACACAAGACAACAACACCGGGGTGAGTTTAGAAAATCCACTGGAGCTATTTTAGGATAAGCTGCGGCACAAACCGCTGCTTTTCAATCTCCTGCTCGGAGCCCGTCTGTCCGTGTCACACACTGCAGCAATTTTCTGTCTCTCTGATGGGATCGTCTGTTTCGGGGCAGCTGCCGGGTTCGGATCGTCATTAATCTGCTTATTTGTATACGTGTCTCTGTCCACACCCAGCTAGTGTTGCCACAATCCACTGGCCAGCAGTCACAGGATCATCGGTGGTGTCAGTGGCGTTCAGCGCAGAAGCCCAGGAAGCGCAAATCATAACTCACAGCAAGCTGGGAACATTGATGGTGCAACTGGACAGGACAGGTCACGTTTCAGCGCCAAACGATTTAGGAATAAACCGTGAATCCTCTGAAACGCTGGGAATATCGCGGGCCGAATAAGGAAACGCAGGCTTCAAGGGCTTGGCTGATTTAAACACATTTAGTGGCCATTCGACAAAATGAGTGGAGAGAACAGCCTGCCCAACAACATCACATCCTCCCCGCTGTGCACACCTCTGCACTCCTGCTTTAATTGGACAACAGCGCTCATCAATTCCACCGCAATCCCCGCTCTGCGCTCTCCCACATGTGTCAAACATATGGAGCACATTTCCCTGGTAAAAACAAGTTTAATTGGTGTTAAACAAACCCTCTACTCCATTGACCTTTAGTGTGTCAGAGGCAATTTCCAGTTCCTAAATCATGGGGATACGCTGAGCCTGTGCTGAGCTCCGCGGCTCAAGATAAGCATTCAATGGGTTCAGTTTGCAGAGTCTTCAGTCCTGCACTGACACCTGACAAGAGTCACATGACTTATTTGTTTCAACTTCATCTGTGCTCTTTTATTGTATTTGTTTACTACACTCTCCTCCAGAGCTCCACTGAAGGATGAGACGGTTCGTGGGATGGCATGATTGACGGACTGGTCCACACATGTCGCAGGCTGGTGTCCAACTCGCCTCTGAATAATCCGAGACGCACATGAAACACCCTGCCAATTAAATTAAACCAGGCATTGAACATATGATGAAGGCAGGCGAAGGCAGATGCGTTTAAGACTTGTTGTTATAATAATAATGACAACAATAGGTCATAATAATGTAATATAAACACATCCAAAGAGGTGCCTAGGTTGTCATCTTCACTGGGACAGAGTTCACTGTAAGTGCCGGCTGTGGACGCTAATCTCCCTGTGGATTACAGACCCAGTGGATTAATTCCACTGCATCCCATTAATCCTCCCAGTCTACTTACACACAAAAAAAGGATGGATTTTCCCCAAAGGTAAAGCAGTCCCGTCTCTGAAAAACTATTAACATGTTCAGCACTTTACAATGACAACGGAAATCTATAATACATGCCACTATTTAGAGAAATGGGCGGCACTGAAGATACTTTTGTGCAGACTTTCACTGAGCTGAGCTTGAGCTATAGCGTTCATCTGCAGGGCCCGAGTCACCGAAAAGCCGCTCTCTGCCGCTCTCTGCTACAACACAGCTTTGTAAGAACGTGCATCATCACACAATTCTGCACAATTTCTCCCCCAAAAAAAAGTCAAAATTAAAAATGTTTAACATGTTTCTAATACTTCTGTTCTTTCACAATATTTCAGGCACAAGACAGAAAAAGAACTAGAAGCATCCTTTCAGTTATAGGGGATGTTAAGAGGCATAGATCAATTTCTGGTGAAGTCGTTAGTGTTAGTAATTAGGGTCACCTGTTCAATTATATTGCTTGTGTTTTTTAGTGTTTTTTTATAGAATAGAAAACAGTTTTCTCCAACCTACCAAAGAGAAGACAATCAGGAAAACTATCCTCGTGGTTCTTCTAATATTAAACACGAAACACAAAGATTCCACAATCTGAGTTTTTAAAAATCAGTTTTTTGTTCCAGTGCATTTTATGCAAAACAAGTCAGAAGATTTCATATAAATGCCATGTGAATTAACTATTTAGATTTTATGAAAGTTTGAGTATGCACTTGATTTTGCACTTAGGGACGGGGAACTCCTTTCACAGGGTATCTCATCGAGTCTTTGAAGGAAAACAGAGACAAAAACACCCATACCAGCCTGGGAAACCCGCAGTGAGAATAAAACCGCTCCAATTCGTTTACCCACTTTACACCTGATCAGCAAGTGAAACTCAAGGAGAATCAGGGATGAGATTCCCGTCAGCAGCTGTACGGGGTCTGTCAGTTCATGTGTTTGATAGAGACGTATGAACCTCACTTCTCACATTAAGCATCTCTGACAGGCAGCATCAGTCACTGAGGCGTCCAACACCGGCACGTGTTTCCACAACAAACAGCGTTCGGTCTGCAAGCAAATAAACCGGGCTTGCTTGGCTGCTGCCGTTGACTCTCCTGTACTGCCTGTTGATATATGTAAGAAATACAGTATATATACTGTTTCTGTGTTGTTGACCCACTTACTGTTCAGTTATGCAGAAAACTGGTTCACTGGAGAGACAGCGATGACATCACCAGACCCCTGCTTAGTGACCTGGGTGGACCGTCAGTCCTCTGTTGTTCAACACATCTATCCATCATCGAATCAATACTCCACTGACAGACACACCTGAACCCCACAGCCATCTCCTTCTATTGTGTAAACTGCGAGACAGCGGCCGCACAGCGCTGCCTCCTTCTCGAGCCCTCGTGCTGTGACGGACCCCCTCCTATCGCAGGTCTCCGTGCCTGATTAGATATCGCACGCACTCGAGCGCCAGTGGAGCGATATTAGTTTGCCTGGCGTGTCATCGCTGTCTGACAACGAGCCTGAGCCGTATTGATTAAATATCTGCAGCCGGTATAACAGGGAATCTCCTGTCCCTAAACACTGGACCACGTAGGGCTCCTGTTGTCAAAATTCAAACAAAGTAACAGATTTGGAGGCAATTGCTGAGAGGAATAAAGCAGATGGATCTGGGCAATAGTCGATACACGTTAGTGAGCAATTAGGTAACAAATCAGCAGATGTTACAAGTGCTTGGAAACCCCACGATCCATCACCATGTCTCCAGTAATTCCCCGTGAGTGATGGGTAAGTTCCTGTAAGCCTCCAACGACTGCTTTTCAAAGGAAAGAGGTCATACCCAGAGATGGGGAATCCATCCGTCAAGGAGAGGGGAATTAAAATGCTATTCTGCTGCCTCTTATACTTGCCAACCACTTCCATTTCTCTCTGCTTTTTTCTCTTTTCTATAACTAAAGTAAAAATAAATAAACACAAAAGAACATAACCAATCTAGTCCTTCCCATAAGCGTTGTGTAACGGTCCTGTCCAAACAACACAACATCAGCTTGGGACTGGAGAGATCGTTAAATCAAAGGAGAAAAAGACCAGAAAGCAAGACACATACAGTGATCACATTTAAAAGCAGAGTGCATTGTGGGAAGGAATATAGCACAGCACATCCTCCACGAAGAGAAAAGTAAGAATCCCTGTGCAGTTTAGAGTCTCTTCGGGAGCAGGGGGGAACTGCGGGGCGACCGACTGACCTTTCCCACAGGTGACATCCACGGCCGAGGGGCTGGCGCTCAGAGGCTGCGGAGACACCTGATTGGCCGTGTGCATCGAGAGGATTCTGTTGAGGTTCTGGGGGTGCGTCTGGCTCTGGGCCAGGCAGGGCATGCTCCGGCGGGACGGCTTCACTGACTTCTCCTTGATGATCTCGCTGATGCTGGTGTGCATGCCTGCGGGGGTGGGGGGATGGGGGGGACAGAAACAAGTCAACAACAGGTTAGTTAGTATAATCCAGCACTGCGCACAGAGTCTAGTCTGCAATCTCCACAGTTGTCTTCATATCTGTTCCTCAAGGGCAAGAGCATTTCAATTTTTCATCACACTTTAATTAGTTAATTGAACCAATTATTAAATTAACCGAACCAGCTTTCCCAGGTCTAACGCAGGTGAGGATTCGAAGAGATGTTTAAAACCTGCTGGACTGATTACATTTCTAACTATATTGGCAACCCCTACCTTAACTCAGCTCACTCGTTAGCACTCGATTGAGTAGGTGAATTCATTTAAAATTCCAGGAATATATCACTATTAAATAAGTACAGTTTAATCAATAGTATTTCCTAAAGTAAATAACTTATTGAGCAGGATTGGTTCAAACCAAAAGAATCAGTACTTGTCTGGAGGCAGACAGTGTGTACAGATGGATATGTAAATGGCTTTGCCACTTTGGAGAATCCTGTGAAAGTATCTGAAGTGGCTGTGGAGTAGCAGCTGGCTACGGCGAACACTTCTCAATCACTCGGGCGTAAACAATGCCCTTGTGGATTCATTTCTGGAGGCCCGGCCCTGAAAATGAATCACTTAAACTGTGTGAGGCAGTTAACTGAGATCCGTGCCCCGCTGGCTCCTCAATCAATTTGGCACCCACATCTGGCGGAGGTGCAGCCCTGAACGGCAAAATATATTCGCACCGTGTCTCGCTGCTCCGTACGGGTCAGATGAAACTCTCGAAGGGACAGTCATTCTGCTGCGCTCAACTGCCCACCTTGTCATTCTCCAGTTAATTTCCCTACGGGGCTGATAGTCAGTTATATATTCTCTGTATTTCATCACACTGGGCTCGATTGATGCTATTCTGTTTCTTCCCTTTATGTTACTTGAATACAGTGATGTATTTTCCGACGCACAATATCAGTCACCACGTCGTCTGTGTGTTTTACAGACTCGGGTACTAACGCACACAATCAGACAGAGATCTACGGGGACTGTACATCACGGTTAAATGGAACTAATGAAATCCGCCTGCAGCCACGCTGAGACCTCACTGTGCTGTCTGCTGCCACAGCAAAGTGAATATATAAGACCAAAGTCATATTAAGATTTATTACAAGCATATCTCTACGCGATTCCCCCCCGCCCCGTTCTGGAACAGCACAATTGATAATTATTCGTGAAAATGTAGGGAGAGTTATTAAGTCATCTATCGTTGATGATTTTAGGCTGATTGTATTTCTTACTTTCCTTTTCTATTATTATGATAGAATTATAGACAGACTTAATTAAAAATGGGCTTACCGCATAAAAGCACATTAATTGGTCCTTTTAAAACAACGGTATAGCGATTATTGGCTGCCATTATTGGTCAACCATTAACCCTAAATGTGTTACCAGGTACACTTGGCCTCTTCTTCAATTGCAGATGTTAACCAATGACTTGACTATCCCACACAGCCCGGTGCATCTCAAGATTTTATGCTCTTGTAGCACAAAGTAACAATTCAATTTTATTATTATAACAGGCATAACATTTCAATATTAGCCCGATTCTCTCTGCTCACTCGGCAGTCAATCCAGAATCTCATCACACAGGCTGCCTCGTGGTTCCCACCCAATTAAACCCCCTGTCAAACCACGATTTCAGAGCTCTTCAAATTGTGTACCATCAAACATCAGGCGTTAAATCAAGTGCTGATGAGAGAAGAAGTCTATTTTCATCGTACTAGAGCTCTTATCCCTGTAACGGCCCATTGCGCAGTTGGTAATAAGACCAGCAATGGGGCTGATATCATTTTTCAGTGCAATCCTCTTTCCAGAATAAACATGGAGGACAGACCCGCATTCGGCATCGCTGAGGTCAGGGGAAAGAGCGCTTCTCTGAATTCAGGGCCACGATGCCCCTTTGAACACAGACGGCTGATTGGACCGCGAATGGGAGATGTGACCTCTCACCGCCTTCGTCGGCCTTTCCAGAGAGGAAATGCAATATCGATCCTTGGGCAGCCGATCCAAATCGATGCCATTTTATTACCATTTTATGACAAAGGAGCTGCGCATCGGAGGGCTGCCGGGTGCCGGGCGGACACCAGCCACAGAGCTCCTGCGCATTCGGGTCTTATCACCGGAGACTGGAAACCAATTACACACAATATTAAACCATTCTAGTGCTACAAGTTCAGCCGCCCGCCTTATCACTGGATTAACACTGTCAAGTTTAGAGATTATTAATGGTGCTGAATTGGAATACAGAAGAGACGGCAGACTGTCCGGGGGTGGGGGGGGGGGAGGAAGGGAGGAATGAATTAGCAGGCAGAGCAGGGGGTGGACACAGAGAGGACTCACGCACGCTAAGCTGCGGGGTTTTCAAATGGATTTTCAATGACATTCAAATCACGCTGGAAATAAACACGTTCATCTGCATGCAGTGTTCTGCCATCACTCTCGCAGGATAAAAGAATGAGACTCACAAAGCATAGGAGCTGCAGAAAAGGAATTAGAGAGAAAAAATAGTTACAAGGACTTATTCTGTTTAGAAAATATGTTTTTGGCCTTCTAGTTTGAAAACATGCTACACTGTTGAACTCTTATCTATTGTCCCTGTGTCACTGGCTATGCCTGCCATCTTCAACCTCACATCAGAGTCCGGCTCGGCACAGACCACGCTGGCCGTCACCAACCCGTCCTGACGAGGCTGCACACCAGCAAAGGCGATAAATCACCCTCTCACACAGACCGCCACACCACGTGGAAATTTACGACTCATTTTGTCACATGCATCCAGTTGTGTTGCTGTTGCTGTTCATATTAAATATGCTGCCGTGTCTTTTTGGGAAGGAAAGTTCAGCTTTATGCCGCCTGTTTCACGTTCAGTTTCCTTTGTTGCTTCCCCTCCTGAGGATTCCTGGAGTCTGGGGCAGGGGTGGGCAACCCTCTTCCTGGAGTCTGGGGCAGGGGTGGGCAACCCTCTTCCTGGAGTCTGGGGCAGGGGTGGGCAACCCTCTTCCTGGAGGACAAACTCCAGCAGTTGTGTTGGTCTCCTCTACTCTACTCAACTCAACACAAATGGTTCAATGATGTGAGTGAGAGTGAAGGTGGAAGGAAATGCAGAGGATTGTTGACCCAGAGGACCAGCTTTACTCCTCACTGGGTCAGGGGCCGCACAAATGCACAAAGTACCTCACCGCACTGCAATCAATACACCACTGAAGAGAAACGCTGCTGTAGTTAGCGTTTAAGTTATTCAATACGTAAGGTGTTTTATGCAAGCTGACAACTATTGATCGCATGCTAGTTGCTGTGTACACCACTCATCACTTCTCACCTGTATTTAAACACCGGGCATCAAAGCCTGTGTCCCATTTTCATGTTGTCAGCTACACGTTTGGCAGATTGAATTTATGCCTAAAAAATGACAGTGCAATGTTGTGGTTCTTGGCAATGACCCGAGAGGCACATCAACCTGCCCTGCGTTTGATTATCCTCCACCGAAGAGAAAGCCCTGTGTGAGTGGTACAGCTCTGCAGATAAATCCAGATGAACTGCAAACTGTATCTCAACAGCAGTCCATTAGTCTGACGCTCGGGCCTAATTGCTTTTCTTTGGGCGAGTTCATAGACTTGTATGCTAAGGCGCTTAAAAGCTGTGCTGATTCACACCGCTGGCATCGCCGGTCCCTGTGGGCAAAGCGTGGGCACTGAGCCCCAGCTGGAGGATTAATCATGTGCCCATAAATACAACTGCCCTGGACAACCATGAGTCTGAGAGCCTAAATAACAACAACAGTGAATAAATGCCTTCTTGGAAAGCATTAAATCTTGTTAGGGTTATCGCAGTTCTTCTAGTTTTAAAAATAACTATACAATTTGATTGGCTTGGACTTTGGCACTGTAAAGCGGACTTTTCACCCAAAGTTTTAATAAAGGGGCTTAAAATTAGAAACCAATTAACCCAGGCAAACTGTATCTTCCTACACAGAATTCAGAACGAAAACCTGACATGAACCCAGTACCCACAAGGCACGGTAACCGAGCTAACCACTCTCAGACTGACAGATCCCGTTTTTCTAAAATAGAAAGCTGGGGGTGTTTGTCTCCAGGCAATAACCTCCTTCAGAGAGAATGCATCAGAAGTTCATAAAACTCTTTAATCATGACTGCAGTCTATTTTTGCAGTTAAAGAAAAAAACTAAAGATCAAACGAAATGCTCTGCTAACAGCGCTGGGAATACCAGTTACAATTAAGGAGCAAACGAAGGAAGCGCTTCACGAGGGTATGCAAATATCTGCCCTCGACTCTGCGGCTGTGCCTGTTCAACAACAGCCATCAGCATAAGCATGGTGTTTATTTATACATATAGTGCTTATTTTTTGTTTATGGACGAAAGTATTAAATGTAGTTTAGGACTAAAGTGAGGAGAATGGGCAATGATTTAGCTTTGCTCTGAACTGATGCTCTGATTGGTCTGGGCCTCATTCCGGACGCCCTAAATAACATGGACTCATCAATCAACAACAACAACAACAGCAACAGCAACACCAAAGATTGCAGTGTATGATTGCAGAAGGCGCTCCTCGTGGTACAGCAGTCTGAAACGTCACTGTGAGAGAATGGAGACCATGTTGCTGCACCTACAATATCACCTGTTGGTCACACAGGTTCCCCACAGACTGTTCTCAGTTTAGTTTGTGAACATCAAAACACACTGACTGACAGGAGTGAGTTATTTTAGGTTCACAAAAACAACAACAGCAAAAAAGACAACGGGAAGACATGGAAGCAGAACATCTGAGTTCACGGAAAATAGGTCAGACTCCATTAATGTCAATCACTGTAGCCTCATCCTTCTCATTACTTAATGCTCATATACCTGTTCATGTGAACTTAATGTCTGTGCGTCAGCTGATTCCTCTAACAGCAGGTTAAATCCAGATTAAGGGAAGATATTTGAACGGTACATTAATTTCCTTGCTTTAAATTCCACTTCTGTTCCACTGCATTTAATCTCATATTTGATCTATTTTTTACCCAGGAAACTGGAGCAGGGGCTGCTATTGTAAACCTCCAACGGCACATAAATCTCACAGAGAATGGAAAGATTAAAATAAATAAAAACCAAAATGAACAGCAACCACAAAAAAACTACATTCTGATGACTTGCATTCGCACTTTATTTTGCAGTCAATGTTTACTTATCTGGGGGGGGAGTCGTTCAAAATTCCCCATTCTACATTTGAACTGTTCCATTGTTTGTTGATTTGCCCTTTAAAGCCACTGTTTACAGGTAAAAAAAAGCTGTCCAAATGGATACCGTCCACCGAAGAACAAGCAAGCTGCCTAAATTGATTCCAAATGCATTTGGAATAAATGGGAAATGAGAGAAAAAAAGCGCCCCCCCCGGTTTTCGCAGCGATCCATTATGAGGCCGTCTCCCTTCAACTCACACGACGAGCCCCGACTGATGACTTCATACAGACCGCATGGAAATGGGAACAGGGCTACCAAGGGAGTAGCGAGCCTAAAAAAATAAACGCTGTAATTTTTTTTCTTCTGCTATTCAGCGAAGAAAAGTGGCAAAAATAAATGTAGTGAAAGAATAAAAAAATGGGCAGAGATAAAAGAAGCCTTTGATGATTTTACTTGGGGAGCAATTTTACTGCAAATCCATCTCACAGCGATCAGCTAAGTGTGTTAGTATATCAGTGCCGGTCCCCAGACGGGGACTTTGTCAATAATTGGGGAATCTTAAAGGCATTGGCTGCTCCCTACAGCTTTTCTGTCACATAATTAACACTTCTTTTTCACGTATAAATAGATTTGCATGAGCAAGATGTGGCTTTATAATGGAAACAGATTCAAAAGTTTAGTGTGTCATGTGGAAACATTCACAGAGGAGCTAAACGAGGTTCAATGTTAAACAACAGTGCTAAAACTGTTAATAAAACTGTTAACAGTAAACCAATGCAATTCAGGCATGCTCTCTCCTAATTAGTTAGAGGTGGGGTATTTAACATCCCCCAGGACCTCCGTGCCAGCAGCCTCAGTGCCCCCTTCTGAAGGGCCATGCTTACAAAGGGCCACGCTTACAAGGGCAGGGACTGTAGCTGTGGGACTCCAGTGAGGAGAAGACTGAGGAGACGTCGCACATCGTCACCAGGCAGCCATGACCATTGCTCCGAGTCCAGTCCGGCTCTCTCCTTCCACTCGGCGTGCACCTGCACGCCATTGTCTCCATAATCCCTCTAACCTCATCTCCCTGCCTCTCCCCTCCTCCCTCCTCCCCTCTATTCCCCTCTCTGGAGGCCTGTGGAACTGCCACTCAGCTTCCAACAATGCTGACTTCATCTCTGTTTTTGCCTCCCACCTCTCTCTGGATTTCCTCCGGCTTCCACACAGCTCACACCACTGGGACGGCTCTCCTGGCAGTCACTGACTCCCTCAGCTGTGCTCGGGCGGCCTCCCTCTCCTCAGTCGTCATCCTCCTTGACCTCTCCGCAGCATTTGACACCGTCGATCACTCCATCCTCCTCTCCTGCCTCGCTGACCTTGGAATCTCTGGGACTGCTCTCACCTGGTTCTCCTACCTCAACGAGTGGACCTATCAAGTGACATGCCGAGGTTCCTCATCCACCTCCCAACCTCTCCTTACAAGTGTACCCCAATGCTCCGTCCTGGGCCCCCTCCTGTTCTCTCTCTACACTCGCTCCCTGGGCCCCCTCATCGCATCCCATGGTTTCTCTTACCATTTTTACACAGATGATGCCCAGATCTTCCTGTCTTTTCCCTCTTCTGACCATCTCATCCCCTCTCACATCTCTTCCTGCTTGTGTGCATCTCCGCCTGGATGCACTCGCACCACCTCAAGCTCAACCTCTCCAAATCAGATCTCCTCTTTTCTCCCCCCTTTTCCTCATCTTCTGCTGATCTCTCCATCTCAATCCCCTTGGAAACTACAACATTCTCTCCCTCTTCTTCCGCTAAGACCCTAGGAGTCACCCTCGCTCCTGCGCTCTCCTACACTCAGCACATCACCACGCTGACGCGCACCTGCAGATTCTTCCTGAGCAACATACGCCGAATCCGACCCTTCCTCACCGACTACTCGACGCAGCTGCTCATTCAGTCACTGGTCCTCTCCCGCCTGGACTACTGCAACTCCCTCCTAGCCGGCCTGCCTGCAACTACTACCCACTGCTCCAGCTCATCCAGAACTCTGTGGCTCGTCTGGTATTCTCTCTGCCCAGATTCGCACACGCTACTCCACTGCTTCGCTCCCTCCGCTGGCTCCCGATACCGGCACGCATTCAGTTCAAGACATTGATCCTCACCTACCGCTGTCTCGACCACACTGCACCAAGCTACCTTCAGACCCTCGTCTCTCCATACATCCCCTCCAGACCACTGCGCTCCTCCAGTGCCAGAAGACTAACTCTGCCTCCTCTCCACTCTCCTTCCTCCAGAGCTGCTCCTTCTCATCCCTGGCCCCTAATAGCGCTTTTCCACTGACAAAGAGCCGGTGCTGGAGCCGGAGCCGCTGCTCGGCCTGGGAAGCAGCTGATGTTTTTGTGAACCGGCCCGCTTTTCCACTGGTTTTGGAACCGAACGCTGACGTCACTGGATGTGGGCGTTCCCAAGCACGGAGTAGAAGTAGAGAAACACAGCAGTAATAATCAGCACCGAGGCGACTGCGTCTTTAAACCCTATTTAACAACACAATCAAACTCATCCAGCGTCTGCACTCAGTACAGATACACTGTAAAAACAAAATTAAAAAATGTGAGATCACACATGTAGCAGAAACGAAAACACAACTATACGAATATCAGCCTTTTATTTTTATTGATGCAATAAGGGATTTACACCGATTCGCTATTTCAGACACTTTTACTGTATTGAAAAAAATACAAGTTAGAGTTAACATGCATTCGTCACCTCGCACACAGTTCACATTTTCATTCATTTTGTGGCGTATTTTTACTTTTATTCTTGATTAAAAAACTGACTATATTATGGATGCGGCTGTTTTGGGGGGTATTTGCGGCGCAGTTGTGGCAGATCAATAAACTGTCGGAAATCTCAGGTGATGTTAATGGTTTGATGGGAAATTGTGCTTATTGATGAAGTCTGGGATGATGGTCCCAAATCAGTGTTGCATTGACCCTGTTGTCAGACACGCAGCAATGCTCTTATGTTCTGAAAGTCTACCTGGATAAGAGCATCTGCTAACAGATACATAATAATAATACATTACATTATTTGTCATTTAGCAGACACTCTTATCCAGGGCAACTTACATTCATACCCATTTATACAGCTGGGCATTTTACTGGAGCAAGTGAAGTACCTTGTTCAAGTCTAGAGCAATGGGGTGTACCAAGTCTAGAGCAATGGGGTGTACCATGTTTAGAGCAACAGTTCAGAATAAAGACAATAAAGAATATTATTTAGGGGTTAGGCTAGTAAGTTTCGATATCTGGGTTAAATTAAGATTTTGAGGTTTCAGGAATAAATCAAGATCAAAAACAAAAAAACAAAACACAGAAACAACCACATGAAATTAGAGCGTTTGCCAAAGCGAGGTAGTTAAGTGCTCAGGTGAAGACATGGTGGCCCATCAGAGCCAGGTCTGTGGACCCCTGCTGTAGAACAATAGTGTCTTCTGGTATCTGTTCCACCAGAGGACTAAAGGGCTTCGCTGGCAGCAGTAAACGTGTTTTCCAGATCTCTACTGTTTGACTATTCAATCCTGCCTATAAAACCTGCAGGAATCTGACTCTCCGACAGCAGGGCTGCAGCTCTCAGTGACCTGTCTAAGGTCAGTCCACCTTTATAGTTTTCTTTTTGGATTATCATATTACAATTACACTATTTAAACTCCTCAAAAACAAAGCAGACTGTAGGTCACTGTCTGTCCAAGGGGCAGAGAGACGCAGCCCAAACGATAGTATTTATAGTCCAGGTCGACTTTGGGGACGGCCATGACTAATTTCAAACCCCTGTCCGCTCCTCATATCGGTAACGGATCCCCTACCAACCTCACATATCGATCGAACAGCTGGCAGATCACACTGCCCTTGTCTCTGGGCGGCAGTCTGATAGGATGCCTGTCATCAATCCGAGTTCCTGTTGCTTAATCTGGCATCACCCAGTGCCCTGTCAAACGCTACATTACGAAGTTAATGGTTGGTCTGAAGTACATGCCTTTCTCCAGTGCTGATGGGTCATCGGCCTGACCTTGTGTGAGAAACAAAGGCACAACGGTACTTAGAGAGGACGATCAGTGAGTTTACGGTTGCCTTTGGGAAATTCTTTTACAAACATTGTGCAGGATTGTCTGAAATATCTTTCTAGGGTCTCACAAGGAAAAAGGGTTATCTTCATTTGCCAGATCAACAAGGGCTCTCAAAGTTGCCCTTGCAGGATAGTAGATGAGGATGTTTTAGCTTCAGTTCCCTCGGGTGTTGTGTAGGATTTTGCTCGTCTGTGTGTGTGGGCTCTCTCTTTGTGTAATGACCGTTTACAAAGACAAATAACAAAACAAACGGGAAAAATTCGAATCATTATGGAACAATTCGAGTGTTCTGCTCATCTCATGACAACGCAGCAAGCCGTGACCCGCAGCTGTCACATCATCTGCCTGCGCGTCTCTCTCTGAGCCCAAGCGCTCCTAGCTGGTGAACGCCCACCTCTCCGAAGGTGTCTGCAATCTCAACCAAGAAGGAAAGCACACAATGGCACACAAAACCCATTCCCGTTGCACAAAGCCTCCTCCCTCGACCAGGACAAAGAGGCTATTCTCTGATCAGGCTAATGCAGATACCTCATCAACTACAACAGAGGGCTGAATTCGCTGGGCTGCCGGAGATCTGCAGTGGCACATTACTGACGAAACGCCCTCTTTTCCACCGGCTGAATTAGCAGATATATTTAGATTCGGGAGGGCAGGCCACTGCCGAAGCACCGACTGCGCTGAAGCCTCTCCAGATTGGAAACTCTCCATGGCAGATCTCTCTTCACAGCAGAGTTGCTGCGCTCAATGCAGCCAATTTCAAAACACAGAAAACCGAGTTGCTGGAGAGGCTGTTACATAACTTTACATAACATTAGCATTAATTTACTGCCAGAAAAAGAACAAAATCACATGAAAGTACCTTTAGCTACACTAAAACTAAGAGACAACTTTGCTTTAGTAATGAAACAAAGGTTGTCTCATACCTTATATCTCACCCTTTGCTTTTGGACAAGACAAAGATCTCGACTGCAAGTGGACGACTGTGTTTGTTTCTTTATCCGATGATGAACAAAACCCCACAGCACACCGGGACAAACTGACATTGAAACACCAATGTGAAAGATGAAAAACAAATACAAAGATAAAAAGGTGTAAAAAGGAATAAAGGAACACACTGTCGTACCAACACACTTTCCTCCGGATGCCACCTGTTTAAAACACAGCCGTGTGTGAAAGGTGACACAGGCATGTTGTGTTGTAATCGATCATTAGCCGCGACGGCACCCTGAAGCATGATTGAACTCATTGCACAGTGTTGCACATTGCACTACGCTACGGTACCCTCGTGCCCTGGGTAATGTTGTGCACTCTCCTGTGTGTTGATAGTATCGCTGTGCTCCTCGAATGTGAGTAGCCTTGGTTATTTATACTATCGGTATCAACACCATGACTGCTTTTTACACGTTACATCTGTAGGCACAGTTCTGCCCAACGACAGACACAGTCCTCTTGTGTGAGTACGCTGTGCAGTCCTGAGAGCCCGAGGGGATGAAGCACAGGGAACCTCCTCACACACAACAATGTACCATGAGCCGAATGTCACATGAACATGGGAACGTGGGCTGGGTTTGTATCAGAACCGGACTGGACACCGTGTTTTCAAAAAGAGGCTGAGACACAGTGGCAGTGTCTTCAGTCCTCAGTCATTTTTTCCCTCAATTTATTTAGAATAATTCACCCTCCCCTCTTTGCAAAACCATGTAAAATATTCAATACATTCTCTCCACTCTGTTGTGTGGAAAATTGCTTTTTTGTGTGGTTTTCCTTTATAACTCGGGCTGCCGAGAGATGTGAGCGTCTGGGTGCAAGTGTGTGTGTTTCAGGGTGTGTGTGTGCGCGTGTGTGCATGTGTCAGGGTGTGTGCGTCAGTGTGTATGTGCGTGTGTGTGTGTGTGTGTGCTTGTGCGTGCGTGTGTGTGTGTTTGTGTGTGTGTGAACATCACCTATCAGAGTAGGAGAGTGCAACGCAGCCTTGAGACCGATTCCCTTTGTTCCTGGGCATCTCTGTTCAATCTGCCGACTCACAGATTCTCCGCTCAGATGTTTTTCAGCATCGGTCCAGGTTTCGGAGGCTTAACATTCTTGGCAAGGTGTTCATTTTCTCTATCTTAGTCAACACTTAAAAGGAACCCCAGAAGCATTTAACATCAAATCACCCAGTCATCTGCTACACCCTCTCCGGATTTCTCTCTCACATGTCGATTGCAATCTTTCTTCCTATACATGTTTGATGCTTCTCACACAGCACACAACCATGAGCCCGTACTGTTGTTCATGCCAACGATTTTACTGCATTATCTTAACAACTGCATCACGCTCGCTGTCCTACCAAGAGGATGAGAAACACAGAGGTCAGGGAATCTGCTGGTTATTCTCTCTCAAGGAACCCTCCCCAGCTCCAACCCTAAGTCAGGCACATTGTCATACAAACTACACCCACCCCATCTGAGTGAAGCCTTCACTTGCCATCATGTCAGCCCTGTCAATGAAACAAACCCAATACCTGAGTTCACTCTCCCTGCGTGTGAGGAAACATGGCAGAGTGCGTGTCGTGTGAGAGAGGCAAGCCTTCGTGGAGTCAGTGGAGATTTCTTCATATCCTCATCAATCAAATTGGAGCTCCACAACATGATACCGCGAATGAAGGCGTACAAAAAAAACACTACTTTTTTCGTTATACATTCCCGCCCACCCCCCAAGAAATACTGTTCAGCTGTCATTTAATATGATCAATACTGGAAGAAAATATACAGTTCCTATTGTGGTTGTTACTGCTGAATGATTGAGAAGAAAGACAATTCTTTTCACTGGACTGCAGCCCGAGGATTCATTCTCAACTTCTGCATTTGTAACCCCTTAGGGATTAGTGCGTAAATGAGCATCCGCAGATTAGAAATCTGCTGACAACAGTTACAGCTGTCATGTGAGCTCCAGCGATGATCGCCCCTATCAGCTCAATGTCTTTCCCTTTCTCTCCACTGCCTCGACACTAAATGAAGGTAGAGCCTCTTCAGAGAGGAGGATCGCATGAAGTATTTCAATACACACACATGGCCAAAGACATTATGCAAAACATTCTGGATTGTGGAAGAAAGACATGCATTGTGCCTTCTCACTTTGTGTTGTGTTTGAGTACTGCAATGAATTTGATAAACAGATAAATGCAAACAGTGGGTACATAAAGCCACGGACATCAGGGCTGTTCTCCATGTATGTTACAGACACTGCACTTGGCTTTGTTAATACAGTTTTACTGTTAACTCCAAGGCTGCTGTGTATCTTTGCTGTCCCAGCAAACAGCACCGTATGTACAATATACCGCCTGCTTCAGTTCCTCAAGAGAGCAGAAGCAAAAGATTTTCAACAGCGCTGAGGGATTCGGTTCATCGACCTTCACTGGAATGTCAAAGCGGCTGTGATGGATGTTTTAAGCCATCGTGAGAGCGTCCCGGTGCTGCGAATGGAAGCTAACAAGAGAGCACAGATCTGGGGATGTGAAGCGGGTTATTGTTCACCGTCAACTTCCCGTCTCGGGCCGCACTCAATCCAAACCCCAGGGAGCAGTCAGTGCGTAGGAAGCTGCCAGAGTCTCTTCCTTGTTCAGTCACTTTAACTAGCTTTGCTCACAGGGACTCGTGGACTCGAAGAACCTCGAGCGTTCCTAAAAAGGAACCAAAATCAATAATTTAAAAAACAAATTCTTGGTCAACAGGAACAAGCAGGACGAAGAGGATGGTCTTGAACTTCCTCGATTAACGAGCAATTGACAGCACTGCTCCAGCACTGCTTAACCAAGATAGTAATTTGTTTAATGGGATTTTCTCGGCATCCAGGAGCTGAATTAAGAGACACACAGGAGGCCCTGGAGCTGATCTTCACCATAAAACCCAAGAAAATATAGTTATATCTTAAGAATTTAATCTCTAACCATATTAGGGAATATTGACAGGAAAGTGACTCAAGTATCGAGGCATAAGTTCGATAACTCTTGAGCTGGGATGACAATATCCCAATGGACAGAAGACCAGGGTGATGGATTTGTCCGAACGTGAAGCTCTAGTCTAAAAGGAGACGTGTGCTATAGAGCAGGGGTCACAGGGGTCAGCATAATAGATCCTAAAGCGCAAATGGCCGTTAGGGGACTTTAAAAGAGATTACGCTGAGAGCCCCGGCATATCATTATCATTTAACGGAGGAGCCCCTGCTTATGGCCCTAAACGATCTTCAGCTAATCTAATCTTACCTACTGAAGCTCATACACAGCTAAACCCCCTGCCGTCCTCCAGACCAAGATAAGGGAAATAAAACAGCAAAGATTTCCTGTCAAAAGCTCGTGTGTAGCTCCACTCAATGCCAGCCGCCTGCCAGGTATCGTAGATTTACCCTCATGTGATCCATCTTGTTTAATCAAACGCTCCTTCAGTGTGAGTCGTGTCAAACAGCGGTGCTGATCCACTGGACAGATGTGTCAATGCGTTGCTCTCCCCTGATAAGCTGCCAGCGAGGGGAAACCAGATGTTTTATGAGGAGATGAGTGTATTAATTTAATAACCATGTCTGTCCATTTGTGATTATATCTATTAAAACAAATGTGACAGTAGGGTCTCCAAACCCTTAACCCCCTCACAGGAAATTATTTAGAAATCAACACCCAGGACAAAAACATCTGGACTGAGATCGAGAGAATAAAGAGAGGAGAAATGTTAATCTCTTCATATAGGAATTGCATTTCTTTGTTTTTTAACACGGACAGGTTGTTTGTCGTTCTGGATGAGTCAGGGTGCGATCTGTGTCTCACCTCTCCAAGTTTAAACAGACAACATTAGCAAACGTGTAATTATTAGACCAGGACCTCAATTCACAACAGTGCGAGAGTGGGAATAAGAGCGAGCAGAAAACAAAGCACTTGGTCGACAGAGTTGGATGTGGATAACAGACCTTCAGTCCCTACCTGAATGAACGCCAGTGTTTGGTGTTGGGCTCGGTGGTCTAACAAAAATATCCATCCCGAAATCAGCGCAAAACCCAACCCTATTGAGAGGAGTGACTCTCATTCATATCTCATGGCGTACACTAGCGTTGCGTGCCGGCTGTGTTCACATCAATGATTCAGGTCATCTGTTCACTGAGCACCAGCCCTCAGCGAGGCTCTCCGGAGTACCGGACGCTCCCGAGAACAAAGTGCCGTTGCTCTTGTCACACAACGGTTTCGGTTTTGCTGTTGTTTTTCTTCTTCTGCCGAGTGATTTTATATAAAACACTCTGACTGTCAGTGCAGTTAAGCAGTCACTATGACAACTGAGTTTTCTGCAAAGCCAACTTCAGCCTTTGAACTGGGCTGCGGGATTCACTCACCCGGAGTCACGCGCTTGGCAGCCGACTGTTCGACGCTACTGGGTTTAAAAACGAGCAGAAATACTGTGCGCAGTTACAGTTATATAAAGTAGCATCTAAACTAAGTGCTAAACTAAGATGAGACTAATCATAAACGCTTACTGGACCCAAGAGGGCCGTTCCTCCCAAACCCAACATGAAAAACAGTGCTTTTGATTTGTCAGCCGTCACGTCCGGAGAGTCTTTGATCTGCTGGGGTGAAAAGTGTCTGACTTTCTCCACCTGGCGTTAACAGGTTGTGTAACACAATGCCCGATTCTGGCAGCGTCTCCCCCGATTGCATCACTTAAGGAGATTATACAGCTGTGCTCACATCTGGATAGATACCTGGTTTCACTGCAGCGTGCATGTACATTGTGCGCTGGGACTCTGAGCCTCAGCAAGCCTCTCTCCGAGCTCATGTGCTCACGACTCACGTGCTCATGTCCCTAAAACACCCATACTAGTTTAAATCCTTGCCAAAAACATCTGTGCTCTCATAATAACTATAGCCTCCCTGGGCGACAAAGACAAATATCACAATCACATATTGATTCTTAAACTATCCCTGCTTTTGATATCGATCTGATTCCCCCAAATCATCATGGGTTTTATTCTTGCAGGATTGTTGATCGCTGAAACATCAAACAATTAAAGCCATGGCAACAAACTGTAGAGCAATTTAATTTGTGAACAGACAACCCATAATTTTGCATTGCAGTAAAATAAGTGGGATGTTTTGTGTTTACTGCCATCAAGTATGAGAGACAGCGTTTTTCCTGAAAGCGCTGGCGTACAGAAGCCTGCTGGCTCTTACACAACGTTGTGCTGGTACTTGAATATCAGCTCAGGGCAGGACTCGACCCGCTGTTGTGTAGCAGACCTGCTTAATGCGTTTTTATGCATCTGACCTCCAGCCCAGTCAAGGTTGCACACCAGCTCTCCGCGCTCGCTGCTCTGGGCCCAGCGAGCCGCAGCCTCCCTGCAGAGCTTTCCCCTCCGGGTCAGACTTTGCCACAGGGTGCGGAAAACAAGGACCTTCTGAGGAGAAAGCAAAGAGCAGAGGCTATCAGGGAAACTCTCCCCGTTTAGCCGAATTAAATAGGTTTCGACTGAAGAGGTGATGGATGCAGGGGACGCTCTCTCTACTGCGGGAGAAATCACCGCAGACAGAAGCAGCGATCCCCTACAACTGCGACTCGGAGGGAAACGTCTTGGGCAGAGGACAGCACAGGCAAGCAAGCCAGGAGTTTGATATCATATAAGCTCATAAAGGACGAAAACCGAGTCACACAGATAGTAACATGGAATCGGAGGAAAGTTTTAGTGTTAACCAGGACAAGATGCTTGCAGCTGTTTCTTTAAAATACTGTGGAAAAGAGTGAGACTGTGAAATACAGCTGTGCTGTGGCACTGAGAGAATCCATTACAGACTGATGCTGCCAGTAAAGCATATAATTACTTTTATTACGATGCTTGGAAACCAGACCTTTTCCATTTATGACCTTTTAAGTTTTTTGTAGCAGAATTAAATGTCTTCCTTTGTCTTTTATCCCTTTTCTGTCCTTCTTAGTTTTTAGTATTTTGCAGCGTCGATCGCACTGAACATTTGGCACTGGAGCGGGGGGATCGACACTGCAGCAAAGGTTATACTGAAATCTGAAGTCTTGGTGCCTGATATTATCATATCATTAAAAACACATATCACCACCATAGCGCTGAACACAATCATTCTGAACGACTTCTTTACCAGCCCTTTCATCTCGGAGCAGAGATAATGACCACTATCGATGACAACACTGTGCAGTTATGTAACCCCCCCGCCTTTGGAGAGATAAACTACACAAAGAATATATATGGGTCACTTGCACGCCTGCCCTAATTTCACTGCAGAGAAATCTCCCCCGACAGCACCTGAAGGAAGACATCAAATAGTCCTTTATCAGGTTATTATAGCTCTTCAAAAGCACATGTGTGTGTATCTGTCTGTGTAACTGTGTCTCTCTGTGTGTCTGTGTATCCGTGTGTCTCTCTCTGTGTGTGTCCGTGTATCCATGTGTCTCTCTCTGTGTATCCATGTATCCGACCCATGTCTGTCTATGTATCCATGTGCGTCTGTCTGTGTGTTTGTGTATCCGTACATCTCTGTCTATGTGTGTGTCTGTGTATCCGTGTGTCTCAGTCTCTGTCTATGTATCCGTATGTATCATGTATCATCCTTGTGTCTGTATATCTGTGTGTGTCTGTCTGTGTGTTTGTGTATCCGTGTGTCTTTGTCTGTGTATCCATGTGTGTTTTATGTATCCGTGTGTCTCTGTCTGTCTGTGTGTCTGTGTGTGTGTTTTTACCATTTTACCTTGGGCTTCTAAAATGTATGTAATGATTGATTGATTGACTGATTGATTGATTGGACAGTCATGCATGTCATTACATAAAGCCGGCGAAAACGCGGACATGTAATCAGCAGCAGCCCACGGGGTGATGACTGGAGTGGGTGGGCTGGCTGTCCATCACTGTGGACTGGAGAGAGCGGGGGAGGAACCCGTGTTGGTGGTGGGGATTAATTCTGTAGTGAAGGACAGTATGTGGGGGAGGATCTCCGCGCACTGGGACCAGTCTCCCTAGTGCAGCCCGGCATCTCTCTGAGCTCCTCCCACTGACTGCACAACCATCCAGACCCTAGGAGTTCGGAGAGGTACCAGAAATGCATTTCCTTTTAAATTAACGAGTCTTCTGTTCTTTCTGAATTGAATGTGCATGTGTGTAATGCTGAAATTGGTTATCAAAGACAAGGAAATAAGTTCAAGCCAGGCACAATGCTTAACCACCTACCTACCCATCTGCACTTCTATCTGTGAGTCAGCGGCTGGATCATCTTCAGTGGATAAATATAGCTGGCCACACAATAAGTTGCAAAATTATTATGTTTGCTAATAAAAGGTGTGATTCCTGACATCGCCATTTCAGAGCCTTTCTATTAGATGCAGTATCTGTAGATGTTCAAGGTTTAATCTTGGAATCTCACAATTTTGAGAAAGTGCCGGCCGAAATGTAGAAGTGTGTCTCCTAAGGTAGATAAGAACATAAGAACACAAGAAAGTTTGCAAACAAGAGGAGGCCATTTGACCCATCGTGCTGGTTTGGTAAAGAAAGAAAAGATAAGATAAAGACAAAGAAAAATAAACTCCAGCACGACACAAAATCCACACATCACCTCTGACCTAATTTATCGCACAGACTGAGCGCAAACCTTCGACATCTGAGAAGGTTTGGAGGAGACAGTCTGATTGCTGGTCTAGACTGGAGTGCTTGACTCTGTAATGGTACCACCGGGCCAGTGCCAGCTACCAGTCTGAAAAGGACTTACAGTTGAACCCTGTAAGCGGTCCTGTAAGAGTCCTGTGAGAGGACTTTTCACCCCCTTTCAAAATATGCCCACATTGTTTAACTACCAGATGCACTGCAGAACATTTCAGCAACCCAAAGCTCAGTAGATTTAATTATACACTTGATTTCTATCTCCTGTACCTTCCCCGTCTTCCCCGGTGTGCGATGCTGATATTGGCCACAGCGAGAACAAATTGAGATTCCCAGGATGCTTTAACACGTCCTGATAAACAGTCTTACTCGACGCTAAAGGTGGGAGGCCTTCTAGCACTGACACACACACACACACACACACACACACACACTTTAGTATCTAGGTTTCTGCAGATAAACCTCCAGGGCTCCTATCCTGACATGTGGGAGAACGAGCATCAAACACCACAGAAGAGTCACAGCGACGGTGTGGACAGCCCTGCCATGACTAAATCATTCCCCAGGAGGGGCTGATGGCTGAAGGTCTCCTGGGAATCGAGACGGCAGAGCGTGTCGAGGAGGAATGTGGGGTGGAGAGACAGATGCATCTATTCCTCACCCCTCGCCTTCCCTTGGGCTTCTGAAAAACAGCAACTCCTCTCTCCTGCAGTGGGAAATCTCCACAATGCTGCTGACAACAGGATGGTGAAAGGTGGGGCAGCAGTCTTCCTTTGCCTTCAGCGTTTTCCTTTTTATGCCTAATTATGCCATTACTATACATCTTCACTTGATTGACAGCCTGCATCACTCTTTTTTACTTAAAAACCTTGACAAAAGACCTAACAAGGACTTCACTTCCTTCCAAACCTCATTTAAACCACAACCCAGATCCTCGACTGCACGGCCACAGAAAATAACTGGCGTCGTTCATTTAACTCCCATTTCCATCCTCAGGCCATTATACAGATGTTATGGGCAGACTGCAATCACACAAACAGGGGGGTGGTGATAAAGGAATGATTCAAGTGCTTTTACAGTCAAAAAGATTTGGTTCTGAGTAGATGTTTTACAATGCACATAAATCCTCTCTTTCAGAAGCGGAATGCTAATGTTCTTTCTGTGACTTTGGGAATTATTTCGGAATCAATAAGAGACACAGTTAAACCTGTCTGTCTACAACAGTTTAAAGCTGCTGAAGACATCTTTAAGGGCTCCCCTCATCCCCGAGCTCGTATCCTGCATGTTATCCCCGGCACGGCAATAACTGGATAAAGCAGGTGATGTTTCACTCCCATCAAACAGGAGAAAGACGACAGACAATGGTGGCTCTCGATGCTTCTCTGTTCTCGAAACCCGAGCGCTTCAATCCTCAATCTATCTGAGCATCAAGTGAAAAACACCTCCTGCGCCCCCAGAAGTCAAGAATCACTCAAATAAGACACACCATGTGCTGAAAATATAGTCCCTCCACCTCACAGACACTGACCCCCCACCACTTGATAGCGTGGGCGGATCATAACCGATTCTATTTTAATCGTGGTGTTATGTATTCTGTTACACAACCTGGAAACTTTGGAAGAGGCTTTGGGTTTAAACTTCTAGCAGCCATCTGCTGCCTCCGCGAACACTAAGCCCTTTGCGCAATGGCAGGAATCATTTTATTTAGCTTAAATCTCAATAAACACCCCAAAACCTTTGAAGCTTTAAAGTGTTTAAAGTGAAATAATGACCCCTTTCCTAATGTGTGCCTCATAGAGCTCCTGCACCATCCCACACTGCAGGGCTTTTATTGGCTCATCTGTAACTGATAATATCTCTGAAGCAGTATTGTTCCCGGACCCACGGAGGTATCTTAAACTACTCTGTCATGAAACAATAAAGAAGCCGCAGAAGTGCACTATCACTCACAAGTCCCTGGGTATTATGATCACACTGCAGCACGAACAGGACAGGGTTTAAATAATTTCATAGCTTTTAGTGGGTAGGGAAGCTAGTCTTCAGCTGTCCCTGCAGTCATGTTTTTTTAAAGGGAGATGTGCTCCTGCAGATGCACATAGAAAGTAATTCTTGGTCGTGCCCTTTTAGAATCTGGAGAATAAAGCTGGAACTTAAGCAACACACCTTCCAATTAAGCAATTAGATGCAGGTCAGGATGCTTGAATAAATACCTATAACCTATATAGACAGTCTGTCTATTCAATAAAGGAGTAAAGGAGTGTTTATACACTTCATGGCACATGACAGAAAAGAAAGAATCTCTACAGCGAATGAGCAGACTGTAAAATATTCTGAATCCTATACGTCCATGTCTTTAAAAATGGGTAATTAACACACCGCTCAGTCACCTTTGCTGCTTAAATACCTGAACACACCAACCTGGAGAACATCCTTTCCCCAGCACACTTCAGAGCCCTGTATGGATGCCACAGTGACTTTTCCTTGGAACCCAGAGCCCAGCTTATATTCAGGTATTGATTCATAAAGCAATAAGGGTGCTCGTTACAAGGCAGACAACAAAAGAAAGCCCAAATCAGAAGCAATTAGGATCGCTTGTCGTAATGTTTCCAAGGAGTCTGGCGGTTGAGGATTCCATATATATGAGCTAGGATCGATCCACCTTTCAATACATTTACGCAGCTGACGTTCACGGGCAAGGAGGACGTCGAGGGAGTGTTCTGGTGTCTTTCTGTTTGTGACCAGAGTTTATTTTATTTTGTTTCCATCTCCCAGTCAGTTGAGGATTCAGACCTCTCAGCCCAGGGGGAGAACAGACTTGCAAAAGTTCCCCTAGTGCCCCACCGCCCCACTGGCTCCCGTTGTGTGTCCTTCTCTGCACATGCAAGCGACCGGGTCAACCCACTGACGTTCACACCGAAGCCCAAGAGGCCCAAAGATTCACAAACTAACTGACCCCCCAGCTAACACACCCCCACATCCCCCAGACAGAATGCTGCTCTACTGGGAAGGACCCTTTCCTTTCTCATCCCCAGCCCCCAGCATCAGAAATAAGAGACAGGCGGGGTGCTTTATCGACTCTTGCAAGAGGAGTGTGAGCTGAAGAAGCTTAAGATTTGAAAGGTTCTGCCCGTCTGTGCCGGGAACAATGAAAAAAACATGAGCAGCTGCCGGAGGAGCGACTCCTTCTCCTCCTCCTTCTGCTGCTGCTTCATAAAAAATAAAATTAAGTTGTTAAAATCACTCTCGTTTTAGAAAGAATCCTACTGCAGGGCAGATGTACTTTACTCAGGCCATTCCAGAAAACCTCTTACCATACGGTCATTTATAATTGTGCAGCATGGTTTTTTCGACTCCTATTGAAGTGAGGTGCAGCTCACGCAACGCAACGACAATTCAACAACGCAAAGAACTCTGCAGCACAAAGAGGCTTTTAAAACCTGCATGTCTTTCAAACAACAAAAATTGTGTTACAGTTTTGAAAGCATATCAACAAAGGGACCAACTGCAGTAGTTATGATCTCATGGTAAACTAGAATTTAATGAGTCTGAAGGTAAGAAATATGGTTAAATATGGTACAATCATGGTAGAACCAATGGTAGAAATGGGATAAGATCACAATAAGAACATGGTACAATCATGGTATAATATGGTAGTGGTGTGTGGTATGGTAATAATATTGTAAAGTATAGTATCAAACCAGTCGTTGGTGTTGTAACATAATAAACAAGTATAGTATAGTATATGGGCCAAAGACTGCACTCATGTCCCCTTCGAACAACATGTCCCCTACAAATGCCCCATCCTCTACGAACGACCCCCCTGCCCCTTTGAATGCTCCCTGTACTGTGTAACCGATCCCCGTCCTATATGAATGCACCCATCCCATACAAATGCCCCCCTGTCCATTACAAATTCCCCATCCTCTACGAAGACCCCATGTCCCTTATGAATTATGCCACTGCCCTGTGCCATACGAACGGCCCGTCCCCCACAAATGCCTCCCCTGTCCTTTATGAACTCCCCTGTCCCTGTTGCCTACGGATGTTGGAACCCCTCAGAATGGAAGACTAATAAGTCTTCTACCAATAAGGGTCTTGCAACAGAGCAGGACTCACATATTCTCACCTGTTCTCACATGCAGACGAATGACAATAATAAAAAGCCTTGCTGTGCTTCTAGACACACTATATAATTCCTCCACAGTTCTAATAATATCTTTGTTAATCGTTCTGCACCTTACTTTCTGTACACCATGATTAGGTTGATTGTGAATTAATCAGAAGAAGAGAAAAGATGCATAGATGAGTAGAAAACAGGAAAAGAAAAGGAAAACAAGCAAAACAAATCAAGTATAATGACACTATTTAGTCAATTATTGTTACATTGTTTGCAATGAATGAAATTGGTTAACTGCAATGTAAATTACATTTATGTCAACATTTCATAATATATCAGAAATGAAATTAATAGTTGCTCCTCTGGTACATAATAACACTAGTTATAATAATCGGTATAAATATAATTATGTAAAACATTATTTAAATACGACAAAAATAATAAAAGACGGGAAAGTTGCATTTGCTGCGATGGTACCTTCGGTTGATGCAATGAGTAAGAAATCGAAAAGGTCCTGGAATATATGAGCAACCAATCATGATTTAATCCATATAATTCCTATATAAAGCCGGTGCAGCTCAGGGCTGTGCGGCACCAAGTTCGGGGTTAGTTTCAGCGAAATGCACAGGCAAACAGAAAGTCCCAAACTGCAGGAACCAGCATGGACCAGGTCTGCAAGCATCCACAGACTGGCGAGCAATCAGAACCGGCAACAAAATAACGATAAATACACACATACAGCAAAACTAAATATGTACTACTAATATAATAATAATAATAATAATAATAATAATAATAATAATAATAATAATAATAATAATAATAAGCAGAAGTAGAAAAAGAGAAAGAAGACAGAGAAGAAGGACTGACCCTTTTGTTGTTTGAAGGACTGGATAGACCCGGAGTGGTGCACCATGGTGGCGTTACTTTTCTTTCCCGATTAATAATAATCCTTATTTACCCAAATCGAGAGGACCGCAGCGATCCCGGTGCCCGTGCCTCTCCGTGCCATCGCCGGCGCTGTGTGAGGGATGCGCAGACCCGCAGTGCTCAACACGGCGCTGTGAGAGGGATGCGCAGACCCGCAGTGCTCAACACGGCGCTGTGAGAGGGATGCGCAGACCCGCAGTGCTCAACACGGCGCTGTGAGAGGGATGCGCAGACCCGCAGTGCTCAACACGGCGCTGTGAGAGGGATGCGCAGACCCGCAGTGCTCGGCGCAGTTGTCATAACAACAGAGTCAGGTTGGTCCAGCAGCAACGTCTCCCCTCCGCGGCCGCCGGCGGTAGCATCCCCGCCCGACAAGTGCGCAGCGCAGGGGGCAAAAAAGCCTCAACCAGCTGTCTGGTCGAGTTTCACACCGGACTGCAGGATATATACGGGTATTTAATAACTGCTATTTCTGTCCTACTGATTACTGCGGTAATAAATGAACAAGGTCATATACCATTCGTATTTAAGCTCAATCAAGTTTTGTGTTCATCTTTTGTGTAGTGGCGTGTCTACTGTTTATAATCAGTTTATAGCAATGTCTTAGGCTTGATCTTTACCATTATCTATGGTGGCCCTGAAGTGCAAAAAACACCAGACCCTTTTCCACCACAACACAACAGACACTTTGTGCACTGCAATCTACCTTCCACTGACACTAAAACTTTGAGATAGATTTAGGGAGGACAGAAAGTTCTAGGATGTCTCATGTCAAACCTCTTCTCTCCCCTTCCATCTCAAATCTATAAAACCACTTTCATGTAATGTGTTGCCCAATACTATATACCATATTATACACCATTACTGAGACAGTTTTATACATAAACACCCATATTAGATCATGCACTGTAATCCCTGCAGACAGTCTTCAGATTAAAATGTAACACTCTGTGGCATTATCCCACTCCCCTGTGTAGGCTGTGTAGACCCAGCTGCTTCAGCTGCACAACTATTGTGCAACAGTGCTGCGGTATGTAGAGACTCTGCCCAAGACTCACACGCTGGCAACTTGAAAAAAGAAAAGTTAATTAAAATGAATCAGCAAAAGCTATGGAAAACAAATTGTCTACTTGTTTCAATGTTAATTGCACCTTATTATCACACCCATAATTATCAACACACATACACCACAGAGAGAGAATCAATTGTTGAATCAGAGATCATGGCGAGAATCTCAGGGGGGAGCAGAGCAAGGCGAAGCCCCTGTCAAGGTGCTGTTGTCGCCGAGCCAGACGCTAATGTCAACAAGTGGCAGCAGTGTACAATATGCATAATGAAAGAGGAGTGCAATGGCCCAAACATGCAAAAACATTACTCAGCTAGTTTGTTTTTCCCCCCTGAGAGATAAGAAAGGTACACAGAGTCCTGCTGCTTTACACTGATCTCCCCAAACTAAGAGGGAAATCATCCAGCTTTCCTTCAGTGATGTCCGTGCCAGCGGTTACATGACAATATAACCGCAGCCTCTCTGTGTCAGGACTGCTCATTTTAAAAGGGCAGGGAGCTGAACACAAGGGTGTGAACCTTTTGATAAAAAATTATCAAACAAAATCTTAGAAAGAATCCAGTTCGATTGAAGGAGTGCAGGACGTGTGAGAGTCTCTGTGTCTGTCCACACTGGAGATGGCTCCGTCCTCTCTGCTCAAACTCCCTCCCCACAGAGAGAAAGACAGCAGGCGAGGAGAACTGGTTCAGGGGAAGCACAGGGAGGCGGCGGCATTCATTACTGTCGTCCGTGGCCTATAATGGCTAAACTAAACTTCTGAGAGAGAAAAGAAGAAGTAGACCAATTAATTCTGCTATTTTATTGGCTCTGTTAAAAAATTGCTGTTTTGCAATTAAAAGAGTGACTTAAATTTCAATTAGAGCTGCTGGGCACGATATTGATAAACTGCATGAGCCACCGAGGGGGGGGGGACTACATTCATCCTACACTGCAACCAATTAGGAAGGTGCAGGGTGACCGCTAAACAGAACTACAGCAATGCAGATCGTGATGTGACCAAATACACTTAAGAACATGGGCATCGGTGCCTAGGGTCTGCCAGTCTCGATGATCGGCCAACCTCCGCGCCCTCGCCTAAGAGTAATGGCTTTTCATGGTACTGTATGATACTTCAGCAGAGCCGTGTGGCGGGGGAGTGGGATAATGCCACCGACATCAAATATCAAATTGCAGAGCGGCTCAGGGGAGATAAAACCTCTGTAATCAATGAAGGGCATTAGAATGATGGGTCTACAGGAGAATAAAGCTGAGCTACATGCAGAAGTATTGCTGCGAGAGCCGCATGTGGGTTTACTTTATTTCGGGATGCTCTTTCATCATCTTTGAAAGCTCTCCAGCGGCCGCCTTGTCCCTGTCATAGCTGCTGTCCAACACCGAGGCCTGTGATTAACGCGTCCTTTCAAAAAGCTTCCCACAGGCTGCTCGTTAAATCAGCCCTGGACAGGACACTGACTTCCCGAGCGGACGGAGGGCAGCACGGCTTCACTGGAAACTAAATCAACAAAGACTTTTCTCTGTTTTACAGCTACAGACTATACTGAACACACACACAATTCACACACACACACAGTTGATTGTTGTCGTTGTCTCCGAGCTGACAGATGCCGCATAGGTTGTTGCATCTCTTCTTTGGCTTTAAAGAAGTTAAATTAAATGAAACTGTCAGTTATGGTAATGCTGTAGATGGCGTGGCCCAATTTAATGTTCAATCCATATTCATTGGATAATCTGTTAATATTTAACTACTTGATAAATAATGATCAATAGATGTTAATGTAATATGTATCCACACCAAAAACATCCGTGTTACAAAAATGTGCAGATTAAACCCATAATCCAGTTTACAAGAAACAATTGGGGCAATCTTTGATATCATTTTTGGTATATATAGAATTTCATTAAAATTCCATTGGTCTATCATGATCAAGTAGTGGAATGTTAATTGATTATCAATTGAATATCTATTTAATATTAAACTGGGCCACACCATCTAAAGCGTTACCAGAATTTTTAAACCGTGATCTGAAGCGATTAATAATTTACTCCTTTTTCCCCCTTGCAGCCTAAAACCTCTTCCTTCGCAACACCATGTCAACCAATTCCATAAAAAAGCCTTTAATTTTAAATGCCGTTTCATGGGATATTTATAGGCTTTTGCTCCAGCACAGCAGAAGAGCATTCTCACTGATAAAATGTCATGTTTTCTTTCCCATGCTGTCGTTTGCGATTAGATTATCATTAACCCCTCCGTGTCACTCCGATACACTGTGATGCCTTTCCCATATGAGTGAGCCCTAAAGGTCTCAACACACAAGCTTTAGGACGGGGATTCAGATGGACCTCCCCAGAGGTTGTACCTTTTACATTTCAATTCCGAGTTCAATAGCTGTTCATTTTGGACAATATTGGTAAGGGACACATTTATTTTGGTGCTTATAACCCACAGATATATATAGGACAGAAATATCAAGTTAATCTATATATTTACTGGTTTGTGTGAATGATTGCACACCTATTACAACACAATTGTTTGCAGAGGTGAAAATACATCATGTATGGATGCATTTTGTCAAGCTTTTGCTTTATCTTTCTATATGATGTGAAAGTATTTCTGACCTGTAAACCGCAGCATATTTATTTATTTTCCAGTGGCTTAAATACTTTCTGTTTCACTGTTTTCACTTCCATGCAGGTCGAGACACTGAGAGGAAGGCGAGGTTGACAAGAACCAAAAGGCTGTGAACACGAACCATGTGCTCTTTGATTCACTGAGCTGTTTAATTCAACTCCTCCAAGCTTGTGTTTTTCCCATTGAGAGATCTTTGAAATAATTGCCAAGAGTTCACTCCTGAAAAGAGGGCTTTGGGGAGCTTCTCGTTTGATATATGGAGGGGAAAAGTTAATACATCTCTAATTGAAGTATGAAAATCCTGAAAACACAGTTGAGGCTGTCAGCAGTTTTGTCAGCAGTTTTGTGTTGAAAGCGGGTCTTCCAGCGTTGCGTGGGGGTCCTCCTCTGCCTCACAAAACCAGCCACAAAATAGACTGAACCCCAGGAGAGGGCGCAGAACATGGGCTCTCAGGCTTCCACCGAACATCTCGATATCCAGACCCCACTGGGGAGGAGTTTGCCTGGCTGTGGGAAGATGCTGAGACGGACCCACAGCCAGCACGGCGCAGAGGTGGTTGGGCTCAGGTGTGACTTGGCTCACGGCCGTGCTCTGGAGACGCGCTAATGAAGGTCTGACACGCCACATCTGCAGGGCAGTGTTATGTTTATACTGACTCACCCACTGTCACAGGCGCAAACCCTACTGCCGAAGCTTAATACAACAACAACAACAACAACTACTACTATGACTAACCAACTATCTCATACCTCTGGTGTTTTTCCTCATTTCCATGGTGGCTTTCCATACTGTGCCATGACTTCACTCTTCACAGAACATAAGAACATAAGAAAGTTTACAAACGAGAGGAGGTACAAATTGTCTCATCAGCCACATCGCTGGGGAGTTCAGATTGTGACGCCTCTCTGTGTGAAGAAGTGTCTCCTGTTTTCTGTCTTGAATGCCTTGAAGCCCAATTTCCATTTGTGTCCCCAGGTGCGTGTGTCCCTGGCAGACAGAGGTGCATTTGCCAAAGTAGAACACTCTTAAAAATGATTAAATTGAACTGCTATGAGTTCACAGAGGTCATAAAGATGACAAAATAAAAGGTAATAATCATCGTCATAACAATCATCATAACCAGAAGTCCTGTGTTACTGTGGTGTCTGGATGGGAGATTTTAATTTAATTGCACAATAAGCACAAAACAAACAGCAGGTTCGATTCACTCCTGGCACCGGTTCACAGGAGACCATTAGAGCCTCCATCGCCACCCGCGCTAATCAGGGATATCGGCGGATTTGCTATTTTTACGCTCAGGTTTCAGGGGATGTTTTTGCCAGCCTGCACACGGAAATGACACTGCCACGCACCTCACAACAACACGCCACAGACACGGGCACAGTGCGTGCATCCTGTTCATTAAGAAAAGGGAGAGAGAGGAGAAAAACACGGTTTAATTAACCCTCTGGAGGACAGCTGAGAGGGAGAGTAATGAGCCGTTATTCAAAGTGTGTGTAAAGAGTGAACCAGGGGGGCGTGGTGAGGGACAGGGATCTGTTACTCACTTCATTAAGAAAAAGCTCAACCCCACCATCCTGGAGTTTGGCTTTATCTACACCTTGGTCCCTCTCAGTATAACACCAGCCCAACCTAAACTAGACCCCGAACCGAGTGGGGATTCCAACCCACCTAGTAGAAACTCAATAAACGTAGATTTGTGGTATAAACATTTGCTAAATAATGCATAAAGGCTAATCATATATCTGTTCACGTGTGTCAGGCTATTTATTTTGTGTTTCTTGCCGGCTGACATGCTGCAAAGTTACTGTTTATTTTACTTGGATTAATCATAATCCCACATGAATGATAATAAATATTTATGTATTGATAAGGTGTAGATTTCCTATCAGGAGTAAAAAAAACTGGATTGGTAACATGTCAGTCATGGTTTCAATTCTGAAAGATATCGCTGCTCTAGAGGGAGTTCAGAGGAGAGCAACCAGACTTATTCCAGGTCTGAAGGGAATGTCCTACTGAAAGACTGAGGAACTGAACCTTTTCACCCTGGAACAGAGGAGACTACGTGGGGACTTGATCCAAGTCTTCAAAATCATGAACGGCATCGACCACATCAAACCAGAGGAGCTTTTCCAGATCAGCAGGGACACACGCACCCGGGGACACAAATGGAAATTGGGCTTCAAGGCATTCAAGACAGAAAACAGGAGACACTTCTTCACACAGAGAGGCGTCACAATCTGAACAAACTCCCCAGCGATGCGGCTGAAGAGACAATTTGGGAACATTTAAAAATAGACTGGATAGGATCCTTGATCACTTAGTTATTAATGGACACCAAACGAGCACGATGGGGTGAATGGGCTCCTCTCGGTTGGACATTTTCTTATGTTCTTATGATAAGAGTCAGCGTGACTCCTGATGAACACACATCTGTTATGACTGTTGCAGAGTCTGTGTTACAAGTATAATACATTTTGATTGGCAACACAACTCAGCCTGTGTTTTGCTACTTTATGATGTGATGGTATTAACTTCTGAACCCTAACATCACTGTGATTGTTAACGTTTTGATGTGCTATATCTCCTATTGGTTATCTCAAACTGAATCACCAAAATGACACGTGGAAATGCTGGGCAGAGTCACCTTATTTTAACCGCAGTATTTAATCATCCAATTGTGACATGAACACTGCTGCACAAGTGAAACAGGTCCTTTACCTTTCCTCAGCTAATTAGAGGCCTGAGGAAATAGAGAAACTAGACAGATCCTCACAAGGACAATAATAGAAAGCATACAGCGCCTGCGTTGAAGCTGAGCCAGCACAGTCCGAGTTGCGTCAGTGCCTTCGAGACAAGCTGTGCGTTTGTTGTCCGAGGGCACTGACGTGTCAATGGTATTGTGGTGTTGTGTAGATGCTTTGGGCCAGGCTGTTATTATGTAGTGATTAAATACAATCATAGCAGCAAGGTGGGTCTACTTGTATTTACTTGAATTAATTCCACACAAAACGCCATTTCTCTACTCCAGGCTCCTGTGTTGTGTCCGTCTCTGGGACCACAGTGATGGGTGATCTCAGGGATTCTCCAACACAACCAATATGGGTGAAGGTCGGGCTGGAAGATGTTGTGGTAAATCTGGTAAATCTGGTAAATTGTGTCAGAGTTCAGTAACTACAGCTGAAAGTCTGCCCCCCCCACAAGGTGAGGATGTGCTCTTAAAGACAGAGACAGCGTGATTATATTGCTCAAATTAACTGGATTAAGTCAGACTGCAGGAACCTTAAATTCACTTCAAGCGAAGCTTCCTGTTTTACTGAGGAGGGGATCCAGTCATGGAGGGAACAGCCAATCAGGTGCTCCCTCAAGTAATATACCCCCACCTGAGACCTGGGGGGCGCAGGGCAATTTGAGGCGTTATCGTACCACGACGCCCGGCACGGCATCACTATATATCGTCCAAAGCCTCAAGATAATTCTGGATTAGACTTGCTTTCCTCCTTTGAGCTGCAGCCATTTCCTCCCCAGACGCTGCAATTCTCATTTTCACATCTTACAGTCAGTTTCAGAACCCGAACTCAGCTGACAGACGGTTCCATTACGATTGTGCTGCACCAGCACTATCTGTGGCTCTAATGCCGTTATAAAACATGTCTAAAGGCTGCCGATGCCACCAGATAACTACCAGCTCACTGCTCTGCCTGATAAGGACACTATTCTCTGTTTCGGTTCTTCCGAAGAGAAAGAAGATTTCACCGGCTTTGTGACCCACACAGACCTCGTTTGAAGCCTTCAGAGAAAGTTTCAAGGGACCAACTCCCTCTGTGAATTTATTTATCAAAATAAACCCAGCGTTTTTGAGAGAAAGATGGACAAAAAACAATAAACACTATAAATCAGCTTTAATAAACAGAAACAATTATAACAAGGCCCCGAAGAACCGTGACGAGGTAATAATCTCTCCCTCTTGTCCCTGTTCCATCACAGAGACTGTCTTGTTTTTTTTGCGGTTCAGAACAATATAAATATTGACTCTGTCGTGGAGTCGCTGTGCAGTTTCGAGACTGTGCTCTGTGTTTCTGTGCGATCTCGGGTGGGGGGTGGGGGACATGGCTGGTGTGTCTTCGTCTGTTCTGTCAGGACCATCTGCTTCCTTCCTGCCTGCGGCTCATCTATCATCTTCCCACTTCCACAGTATTAATAGTACGCTGGTGTAAAACTGTCTTCAACTGTACAAGACGCTGCGCAGACCGGGCTGTGACCAGAACTAGGTCAGCTGCAGTCACTTAAAAAACAACCATTCGATTTTTTTTTCCCCATAATGTGTATGTGTGTGTGTGTGTTTGAGAGTGTGTTTGTTTGTTCTCCTGCTTGAGAAAAGCCTGGATGCTGATCGAATTTAGGTCAAGTGACAGTCCTGCAGAGAGCTGGGAGTGAAAAAGACAGACAGTGTCCTCTAGTGGACGGATAACGCTGCTGCACCCCCAGGATGCGGAGTTTGAAAGTCTTGCTTTGCTGAATATAACTTTATTCATGTGAGTGACAGGGTGTGTGTATATAAATGCTTGTTTCAGATCATAAAAACCACAGTATGTCAGTCTGTAAAAACATTGCATTGAAGAGGGAGTCCCACAACCCCGTTGCATTGTGGGAAGTGAACACGGGAAAACACGCACAGAGCAGGTGCAGGTTTAATGCACACATGGCAGGTGAAACACAACAGCTGCCAGCAGAGGACAGACGCAGCTTCAGCGTGGAGGACATGGCGCTCTGGGACGTGAAACCTGCTGAGGAGCCCAGTCACGTCTCTGCGTTCATCTGTGTGCCACAACACAGAGACTCGCCATCAGGGCTGTAGCGCTAGATCTGTGGCTTCACAAACGGCCAATCCCCAGCACCTCAACCGGGGCTGGCGGCAAGAGGGGGCTCGGGAAGTGTTCGCGTCAAAATGCAAGTTCGCCGCACAGTGACCGAGTTCAAAACGACACATCGAACTGTCTCTCGACATACCTGTCTCAACTTCAGGCAATTTACAGGCCTGTATTTCTCCGACTGAAACCCGAGTCATGGTTAGATCTGGTTGGAAGGAAGCGTCTCAATCAAAGAGGTGATTAATATAAAAGCAAAGTGTCAGCAAAAGCTGAAGCAGGCCTTCCTGAAGTACTTTGTTGCTCCCTGCAATAGCATTCAGGAACGACCTTCAAATGAAACCACTGGCACGTTGAGCAGAGGTACCAGGACACCGGGTCAAACTGAAACTGCCGGGACATTCCCCATCAGCCAAAGAAAAGAAAGCTGGAGTTTCTTGACGGACAAGGCCCACCAACACACCCACACACAACACAAGCCCACCAGAAATCTCTTAAACTCGCGACAAAGCCACGCTCTGCGTTAATAAAAAAATGACCGAAATAATAATCAGAGTTTCATTCTCCTCCTCCTCCTCGTCTTACATATCCGAGTCTGAATGATCCCATTTAAGTGCTGTTTTTTATTAATGACTTCGACTAATCTCTAGTGCCACAATCAATCGCTGGGCTTTAACTGGAAGTGTGCAATATTTATTCAATTACATCTTAAACAAACCCTTTGATGAGTTAAATGAAATCCGCCGCAGTGTGCGAAGCTCATTAGTTTCTCCGGGCTCATCCCCACTTTAAACTTCTTCTCGTGGCTATTGTTCATAATTATAACTTCATCAATGCGTATCCCACTGGAATCAATAAAGTAGAGTTTTCCATTTCATCGCGCGACACCAGCTAATGAAATTAGGAATAAGAACTGGTGCATAAAGTGCACTCATTAGTCTGTGTTAACACATAATTGATGGGAAATTAAAATGAATAATGTTTCAGAAAGCAATACAAAGAAAAATCGACTTGAAACAATATTTCACCCAAAACTAGTTAAACGTGAATATGTAAAAAACAAAGTCTAATTTTATTCTAAGCAATACTTTTTACGCCATGGATTATTTATCATGGACATACATATTTTATAAGGCAATTAAAAAAAGCAGCTTCAGAAATGCAATTAAGGAAACATAAGAAACCATCAAGGCACAAGGAACGGAGAATTATAGACCATAGGTCTTTATAGAGGCAGGGGCGATTCTAGGATTTTGAAAATGGGGAGCCATAAGGGGGCCATGGTTATTACATAGGGGACTACATCTGCTAGGGGGGTCAGAGGGTATGCTCCCCCGGGAAGATTGTTTTGTAAAATGGGTTTTAAAAACTCAGTTTGTAAGTTAAGATTGAAAAAAAATACAAGGATAAGCTGGGCTATTCATAACAATCCAGGAAAAATGTATCACCATTTTTGCTACAATTTGCTAGTGACAAAATTATTCTAAAATTGACATTAATACAACAGACAACAGTGATACCTTCTTGCCGATAGACAGTACAGACAACTTCTCCACCCGCCTCACCCCTAAAAGTGCTTCAATATGGACAAACCCCTGAGCATGTGTTCAGCACAAGAGGACATGGTATTAGTGAACAAAATAGGGTCCCCTTTATATAAAAAATAGAAAGAAAATGCTTGATCGGACAGAATGGGTACACAGCCCCCCAACATCACTGGAATGCATCTTTAACACTGGACATTAAGAAGCCTCTTTTAACCCATAAGCTAAAGTTGCTGCTCCACTGATAATGAGTTGAGACATCCAGAGCCAGCTAGCGTTGCCATATTGAACTGTCAGTAAAGAGGACAAGGTGGGGGGCTGGAGGTGTATTATTGAGTATTATGACCTCAAACAAATATTTGCATGTAAAAACAAATCCATTTATTAATGTCTGAACAATAAGTTCATGACAGTTCAATGAGTGTATCATTCAATCCCTGGACCCTTATGTAACATTATATAAAGTGCAAATATATAAAAATTGGTTCAATTAAAAACAGCACTTCGATAGATGGTTGTATGGCAAAACGGTGCTAAAATGCTTTACCAAGAAATGCTTCACAAACACTTGTGAGCTAAAACATAATTTATAACAATAAATAACAAACAATAAATAACATGAATGATTAGTATTATTTTTTTCTAAAAAGTAATTGCATGTTTGTTTTAGTTAATAAATTAATGTGTATACAACTATTAACTTTGCAGAATAAAGTGATTATATGAAAATACATTTTAACAGGTAATATAGTACAAATATAACTCTGAAGAAACAGTAACAGCTAAACTCTAGTGATTTTAGGAAGAGTGAGAATATGTCCAGTCTGCTGGGAGCCACGCTGTCACTGCTGTCATTGTTTCAAAGAAAATCTCTAAAACATCCTGTTGATTTTCTATTCAGTCGACTTTTCTCAGCCTGTCAAACTGTCCTCTCTCTCACACTCCCTTCTCGTCTCAACCTGACTTTTCCTTTTGCAGATTGTTAACGCCCCCACGAAATAAAACCTTCCTGATTGGTTGTTGTAGTCTTTACAGATGCCAGTCATTTATTAACAACCAATAGTTGTTCAGAAAGGCTTGATATAGGCGAACACGATCACCTCACACGTCATCGTTCATGTCTGCTCGTCCTTTTCCAGCACTGAGCTGCAGTCCCGGGTGCGAGTTTGACCCTTCCACTCCTGCAGCGCTGCAGCTCGATCAGACACATCGCATTTTTAGATCATTAAAAAATCCGACTGGACGGAGACTAAAGGACCGAAAAAGTCAGGTAAAAACTGGATGCATGGTAACCCAAAACTAGCGTATCTTAGATATCACCATTTATCAAATTGTCAATGTTGTAGCAGAAATAAAATTCAGCACAGCAAGAGTATTTAAATGATCAACTTACCATGAACTGACTTGTCTTGAAATGGATCTGTAGTGTGGCTGTGCGAATGCGCATGCGCAGTGGAGAGCAGCGCGCAGCCGTAGTGTGTTTAATTCAGAAGTGCTCTCTCTCGCCTGGATTCTTGCCGGGCGGTATACACACAAAAATGGCCAAATAAATGAGATAAATAAAATAAACTTTGGCAAAACGCACCACATTGTCCAGAATATAGACATGGGAAACTGACTATGAATTAAACTATTTTTATTTTTTGATTGGCTGGGGGTGGGGGGGCAGTCAGATTTCAGCAGAAGCCAGTGGGGTTCAAGACATTCAAGACAGAAAACAGGAGACACTTCTTCACACAGAGAGGCGTCACAATCTGAACAAACTCCCCAGCGATGTGGCTGAAGAGACAATTTGGGATCATTCAAAAACAGACTGCATAGGATCCTTGATCACTTAGTTATTAATGGACACCAAACGAGCACGATGGGGCGAATGGCCTCCTCTCCATTGGACACTTTCTTATGTTCTTATGTTCTCATCCCTGCGTCACTCAGTGACTCCTGATGTCACAGAATGGAGAAGGCTCTTAAAATCTTCCCTACCAGGACCTGACTACACCTGTGTCACACTACTTTACCATGACATGGTGTTGGTTTCTTTCTGGGAATAAACAGAGCAGGAAACTTTAATGGTACTGAGGGTTTGAAGACCCACACCGCCTACCGGGAGAGACTCCATCCCCCGCCGCCAGCGAAGATGCCCAGGACGCCCAGCAGAGGGAGGCAGGAGGCTTCAGCAGCGGCCGCGGACCATCCTTGTGACTCAGGCAGCGGGTGGAGCGGCTCGTCTGCACCGGACTGGTGCTGGACAGCCCTGCAGGGGGGAGAAGAAGGGGCTGTCACTTTAACCCACCAGGCGCCTGTGAAGGAACCCTGCTTCTGTCAGCACCAGAGCCGCGGTTTTTCTGTGTAATTTTCCGGTCCCAAAGCCACAGGAAACGTGCTGGAGAAGCACCATGGTGGGAACTAGGCATTAAAAGCTGCTTTAATCTTCATTCTCGGCCTTAATTGCTTCCCTTAATTGTTATTACTCTTCTACTTACTGATAAGTCTCGTTTTTTCATCGCATTATTTTTGGATTTTTGCAATTTGCCACAGCACACGGCTGTGTTTTGTTGATAAAATACTAAAAATCCACCCTGAACAAAGCAGCGGGCCTCTGATAAAGTTTTGAACAGCCAGCTCTGTAGTTCTGTGGTTTCTCATGGGACTCTAAATTGGCAGGCAATGTGGGCAATGCAGATTATTCTGGTGAATGTCCTTCTTAACGAGGCACTGGGGAAAAAATAATGTTTAAGAAGGAGCCGAGGGAATGTCTGCTACGTTCTCTGAAGAGGCGCCGGGCCCGTGTGGCGTCCACAGAAACTGAAGAAGTGAAGTCAGTCGTGTCTGAAGCGAACTCACTGTGGGGTGAGTGGCGCTGTGTGCCAACTAGACAAAATAGTATAGCGCGTTATATTAACTCTGGGGGTCCCAATATCATCATTTTCTAGTCAACGACAGGATATGTCTTTCGCTCCTGTGTCTTTCTTTCAGGAGGACACTAGCAGGGCTGGATACTGGGAAGGCAGCCTTTGAGTGAAAAAAAGGCTGCCAAAAATTTACAAAACACTGATGTAGAAAACATTTAGATGAAACTCACATTACTGTCTCATAGCAGAAGCCCAGTTTCCCCCCAGACTCTCGGGTTTGTCTGATGCTGTCTATCAGTCCTAACAGGAGTATGTGTGAACTTTCATTCTGTTCCCAGACAGAGACCCGAACGTCATTGTTGATATCAGATTTCATACTACTCGGCTCACAAGTCTAAACCCCTCTTTGGCTTTATTTTCAAAAGCCCACCTGTGACTGAAAAGGACTGACACCATCACCAGACTAAAGCCCAACACAGAATTACAGCTTAAACATGTTCTCCCTGCATCGGTAAGAGTTTATTCATCGCAGGATGAGGCCTCGAGGACTTTCCACAGAGTGAAATTCTTGGGTTGACAAAGCAGTGCCAACACACAGCGCTGATTATGCTTATGTTCCTGCTGTGCTGTTCAATATATTTCCCAAAGTTAAACTGACAGGATAGTGCAGAACTGAGGTGATATTTCAACTGTTTATGAGCCTCAGCAGCCATTAGGATGCACTGAAGCAGCGCCTCTGGAGGAAGGTTCTCAAACTTTACAGAAGGCTTGAAAAAAGAAGCAAACTGACTGGATTCAAACACCAACCCTTAACCACTGCTGTGAGAGACGAGAGAGAAGTTTATCCAGCCATATTTTGGACAAAATACAGAGCCTCAAGTCTCTCTGACCTTCAGTACAGCTCCTCGTATAAAAGCAGATTAATGAAGACATGGGCGCCTGTATTGCTTTTCCTGAACAACTGGCTTGGTTTGGGAAGATACAATTAGCAGCCATGTGCCTGTGGGCGTCTAATTAAGTTGGTTTCAGTCACAAAATGTGATTCTGGGAAGCCGCTCCATCGATTAACTCTCAGGATGCCGGTTGTGCTGTTTTTAATTAAGCTGCGGTGCCTCCTGGGACGCTGTGGGTCCAGTTAGGCCCGGCTGCCTCATCGCACACATTGCAAGAGACCGGCTAATGGCTCATTTCCAGGGCTCTCAGCTCATCAGTGCAATACACAGCAGATGGAGATGATATTGGAGCATTTTTTATTTTTGGGGGTGGGGGGCTAGTTTGACATTTTGCCATTGGCCAGAATTGGGTCTGGAATATTGGGCCAATAACCTATTGATACATTACAATGGTGCACTGCATCAGGTACTTCCATGTGGCCGCTGTGCAATATCACAGCTTAGTGTGGGGTCAGTGGTCTGGTTAATTAATTTTGTATCCCTATAGGAAGTGAAGATTCAAAAACTCCTGGTTGGAAACACTGCGGTGGAGCCAAGAGATAGTAGTTCAGAGTGACTGCAGCGCAGAAGTGGAGTCTTCAATCACATCCCTCTCAGAGATGAACCATTTGCTGAGCGCGACTCCCAGCTACACAAGAGGCGCTCCAGTGTCTCAAATCTTCAGACTGCAGTGACTGTTGAAATCCAGATTGAAAGCACAGAGAGGGACCAGAGCTGTTGTCCTCACTCTGTCTGCAGGTCTCATCTGCCTGTGAGGTCCAGACAACAGTTACACTGTTAATCCATTGGAGCTGAACCTCTGACATGCAGTGATTTCACTGGGATCTTCTCTCTCTTCACTTTCAGCCAGCAAACACAAGCTTGATTAGCACAGAGATGGGGCTTCCATCACACCACTCAAGTTGATATACAAAGAAATAGATACACATATATAAGTTTTTTACTGAGGCTTTGTAATACATTAAAGCATATGATATAATATACTTAGATTTTCAAAAAGCTTTTGATAAGGTTCCGCACCAAAGACTGATCCTCAAATTGGAAACTGTAGGCATTCAGGGTAATATAAGTAGATGGATTATGAACTGGTTGATGTCTAGGAAACAGAGGGTGTCGATTAGAGGAGTCGCTTCTAACTGGAGTGAGGTTGTTAGTGGAGTTGCTTTTTCTAATCTATATTAATGATCTGGACTCTGGGATAGTTAGCAAACTTGTCAGATTTGCAGATGATACTAAAATAGGTGGCTCAGCAGATACAATCTCGGCAGGTAACAAAAATGTCCACTATAATTACACTATGGGAGGAATAGAACTAGATGAAGTATTGCATGAGAAAGACCTAGGAGTCTATGTGGACTCCTCACTTTCTCCATCCAAACAATGTGGGGAAGCAATAAAAAAGACAAACAGGATGTTAGGGTATATTGTCAAAAGTGTAGAATTGAGCACAAGGGCAGTGATGTTCAGACTGTACAATGCACTAGTTAGAGCTCATCTGGATACTGTGAGCAGTTCTGGGCTCCACACTTCAAGAAAGATATCGCTGCTCTAGAGGCAGTTCAGAGGAGAGCAACCAGACTTATTCCAGGTCTGAAGGGAATGTCCTACTGAGAGACTGAGGAACTGAACCTTTTCACCCTGGAACAGAGGAGACTACGTGGGGACTTGATCCAAGTCTTCAAAATCATGAGGGGCATCGACCACATCAAACCAGAGGAGCTTTTCCAGATCAGAAGGGACACACGCACCCGGGGACACAAATGGAAATTGGGCTTCAAGGCATTCAAGACAGAAAACAGGAGACACTTCTTCACACAGACAGGCATCACAATCTGAACAAACTCCCCAGCGATGTGGCTGAAGAGACAATTTGGAAACATTCAAAAACAGACTGGATAGGATCCTTGGATCACTTAGTTATTAATGGACACCAAACGAGCATGATGGAGCGAACGTCCTCCTCTCGATTGGACACTTTCTTATGTTCTTATGTTCTAATACTGGTTCAACGTGTTTCTGGGCAAAACCAACCAATGCCATCAGGGAAGGAGGGTCAGGAGTTTTTGACAGAGCCTACAGGAATCGCTTTAGACCTCAGCAAACAGAACCAAAAGTGCCCCCAGCACAGAGCCTGTATAAAACAATCACCTGCTGTTCACAATGGAACCCAACCCTCTTTAGCTTCAGGGAAATCTTAAAGAAAAAAGGATTAACAAAAGTCATCCCTGCTTTGTGACATCACTGTACAGGATCCAGCACCCAGAGCCCGGCCCACCATGCAGACCCCTCTGAGCAGCGATGGAGGAACAGACACGGCACCGTCTCCGGACCTCTCGGAGCAAATCTTCCCGAACGATGTCATCTGAGGGAAGGCAGCAGCCGCTCCGGATCAGAGGAGGGTTCCGGTCCCACTCTGACCATGGAATCCCAAGAATCATCCTTTATTGCTTTTATATTGATTTGAAAGCGATGCCAGGCAGTGGAAGGTGTGTCTGTGCTAAACATGGATCAGTAAATGCCTACTAAAATTATCCCTTAATAATTTATATAATTATAGCCTATGAGATTAACGGGCACCATTAGACCGGTATTCAGTTCCCTACAGACAAGCTCAGGACGGAAACCAATTAATATTTTATACAGGCTTTATACATTGCAGGCAGCAGCAACGATAATAACCTATCATAACCCCGGTTCCCTGAAAAAGAAATGCAGCCATTACCGAATGGGAAGAGCCTTGTGATCTGCCAATCTGTGAAAACATGTACCAAAGCTGCCCAATAGGGGCCCTGCTGGCAGGAGAAAGACCCGCCCCCAGCGTCTGTGAAAAGTCTCCTCCTGACTGCAGCTCCCTGCCATTTCTTCATCAGGAAGGTCATCTGGCAGAGCGACCTCTGAAGAGTAATGGCTGTCTTTCTTTTTCAGGGAACTGGGGTTATGATTATAACCTATCGTTCCCTTTCAAATCGAAAGACAGCCATTACCAAATGGGAAGACTATACCAGAGCTGTCCACCACCCAGTGCGCCAGTCGCTGTTTTGAAACCGCCCTCCCTCTGGTGGTGGACCCGTAGCAGACAAACAGCTGGTCAGATTTGCGGCTCTGCGCGGTCCTCCACATATAGCACCTCAAAACCCGGACAGGACAAAGTGTGTGTAGTCTGCGGTCCTCGTCTAGTGTATGTGGAGGGGGATGGAAAGACTCCAGGACAACAGGTTGGTTTATGGGGACCCCCCGACACGACCTTGGGCAGGAAGGCCGGGTTCGTCCTCAGAGTGACTCTGTCGTTGCTTATCCTCAGACAAGGCATGAATTTCACAAATTCTCCTTGCCGATGTTATCGCTACAAGGAAGCCTGCCTTGAGTGAGAGGAAGCGGAGCTACATTATGGAAATGGACCCAAAGGGAGCAGCACTCAGTCCTTTCAAAACTAATTCCAAGTCCCAGTCTGGAAATGTGTCCTCTATTGTTGATCTCAAACGTCTCACACCTTTTAGAAATTGGGTTGCCAGGAAATGGGCTCCTGGGGAGACATTGTCAATCTTATCATGGCATGCTGAGATGGCAGCCAAATATATCTTCAACATGGATGCAGACTTCCCATCTTCTAGCAGCTGTTGCAGGAAGCACAGGATGGTCGATATGGGGCACAACACCGACTAGACACCAGTTCTGGAAGGCTGACTACTTATAAGTATATTGGGCTCTGGTGGAGGGGGCCCTGGCCGACTGCAGCATTTCCACGACATTATCAGGCAGCCCCATAGACATTAGGCAGTGCCTTTCAGGGGCCAAACCCACAACTGCAGCTGCGCTGTTGATGTTGCGGGAGGTCGGTCGTGTTGCTCTCGATGTGCCGAAATGGTTTAGACTCCCGTTGGCAGAGATCGAGTCAATGTGGGGATTTCCCTGACCGGGAGATGAGAAGAGAAGTGGGCGGGGTGGCCAGCCAACTGAAACCACAGGAGACTGCTCAAGCTGGAGTAGCGTCGCTTTCTCACTCCTTCTCCTTCACTTGAAAAAATGGTACAGGAAGTAATGATCGCACAGCAGGTCTCAATGGAGGGACAGAAGACTTACCTCCGAAGAGAAGCAAAGCTCCAAAAGTAGCGATAAAACTCAGAAGAGTGCAAGTGGATAGTTATCCAAATAATCTGACTCCGGAGAGCAAGAGAGTACACTTCTCCAACTTTTAGTACGCACGCAAGCAAGCAAGACTAAAAGCAGTATCACTGGCAAGGTGAAAGAAGAAATGGCAGGGAGCTGCAGTCAGGAGGAGACTTTTCACAGACGCTGGGGGCGGGTCTTCCTCCTGCCAGCAGGGCCCCTATTGGGCAGCTTTGGTACATGTTTTCACTGATTGGCAGGTCAGAAGGCTCTTCCCAATTCGGTAATGGCTGTCTTTCGATTCGAAAGTGAACTTTTGTTTTTTACTTTGTTTTGTTCATTCATTCCCTTTCTTTGATTCATTCATTCATTAACTTTCTTTGTTTCATTCAGTGCTTCTCTTCATTCGCTCATTTGTTTGGTTTTCATCGACCCACAACATGAATGTCAAGTTAGAGTAGATGTACTAAATAAAATACAACCTTAAAGTGCTGCTTTTTGTGAGACAACAACAACAACAACAAATGCAATCTACAGCCACACACACTCCCTAGTTCAATATGTTTCTGTTCAACACTGAGAGGAGATCGGGTTTTGGAGCAACTTAACAATGCTGACACAATTAGTGCTCTTGCTTGACTTCTCTTGATCTTTCTGCAAACAGTTTATACTCCCTGCGAGGCCCTCGGGGGCCCAACGTCCATCTGCTGTGGGCTTCACCAGCAAGGACAGGGCAGTGACTCCCCATCACACTGGGCCATCCTGAGCACTTATAACTGGGCACAGGAGCACCAGTGTCAGCTCTCGGCGTTTATTGCAAATTATTAAAAAATCCTGCCAAAGAGCTACAAGGGTGGAGGGGGTTGTGGCAGCAGTTCCAGTTTTAGAAAGAGTCCTTTTATAAATCACGGCACAGGACTCCGAGCTCCAGGAGGGTCCACTGTTTCCTGGTACAACCTGAACACTGCCTCTCTTTGACATAAAAAATAACTTTTCTTGAAATTAAAAAAATAAATATATATTTTCAAGAACACACTCCGGTCTGTGTTGCAGTCGTCCTCAGCCACCTCTCGACTTCCTGCGAAAGGTGGGTCAAGTTTTACCAATTTAAACGCACAGGGAAGCCATTCTTCAGCATCGCTTCCCCACTCAAGTGCAGGGCTTTTGGATCAGTACTCTGCTGCCCAAACTGGACCCTCTACCCAGTTCTTCAGAGGTAATTTGTTCAAAGGAGTGAGACCTCCTCCATTCCATCATTCCCATAATATTAATTATTGCATTCAATTATGAAATTGTTAAACACTCATCTGAGGTTCAGGGATTAAAGCAGATTAATTAACATGATTCAATCCCTTCAGCAGGGTTACGATTATGGGTAGATATGGGAATAGGAGAAGACTGCGGCTGGGCACGGGCTCGGGGGGTCGGGATAATGATGGGGGGTGGGAACAGAGCTGGGTACAGGATGGAAATGAGAGTGTAGAGATATTTAGTATAACGTGTGCTGTATTGATGCCGTGTGGAGAGGGCTGTACAAAGCACAATTGTTCTCCTCTTGTTCGAACACTCCCACCGTTACTGTTAGGCCAGACACAGAGAGCATGCTGGCGGGGCACTAGACTCCCTGCTACATTAATTTGTGATATATATTTATATTTATATTTAAACAACGCCTTGTTTGCTGACTGCACTGGATCGTGAGCTTCATTAAAACCACTTTTGCCATCAAAATACTTCTCAGATCCAACTTGGATGCATTTTGAATGCCGCTGCACATTTCAAAATGTGTTTTATGGTTGTCAGACAGAGGGCTGCCAGGGGTTCTTTCCAGATGACACGACGGATGGAACAGTATCAGCTGCAGACGCTCCCGGGTCAGAGGTCCATCGGTCTGAGAATCAACCTTTTTTGGGAGGGCTTTAGTTTTGGCATGTTTCAGAAGAAACTAAAAGATCAAATGAAGTGCATTTTGCATGTTTTCGCAAACATTCTTAAATCTCAAAGAGTGGCAGGTAAGATTTATAGTTTCACTGAACCCGTGTTTAGGTGGTTCTTTATGGACTGCAGACCCACAGGGAACATTTGATCCTAAAAAAAATATATATTATTAATATTATCTCTTTCATGCTTTTAAAATGCTTTTAATTATTTATTTCCTTCTTTCCTTTCACTTGTTTTCATTAGCAATGTTTTTTCTTGACCCGTCTCACCCAGCTACAGCAAATTAACACAAAAGAGATGAAAGACGAGGAGCGCAACATAAACCGCACGGAGGAAGGGCGAGGAGCCCTCGCTCTTGAGATTTACGCTTTCACCTTGCAGTCTTCCCCTCGTGTCCGGTAACTCCATGGACTGCTTCCCAAGACTGCCTTTTAGCCAAACAAACCAATAAATCCTGCAATACAAAACAATAGCTCATAATTCAAATGTAAGGTCTTAAATGTGTTTCACTGATTTCTGCCAATGTGTCCCTGGTGTGTGTGCGTGTAGAAGAAAAAAGAAAACATATCAATAGAGAATGTCTTAAAGGACCCAATACCAAAAAGCCCTCAGGGTCAGATCTCTCTACCACAACCTGGTCATCACTTCTGTAGCAAGGAGACGTATCCAGATAGAGGTTGAATGCTGTCCAATACATTCACACAATACATTCATTCACAGTCATTTAATTTGCTGATAATTGATTACAATATTGATTCCATGCAAGGTGTTCGGGATGTTCTCCTCTGAATTGTCTTTCTTTCTTGTTTGATCCAAGGGCATTTCCCAATGACACGAGCACCAGGACTTCACACCGGCTCTCTGATATTCCCTGTCCTTGTATATTTATCACCAACGCCATGCCGTGCATTGGAACCTGTACGAATCCACTCTGAGTGACACAGGACAGTGATTACAACACGAGAGGGCAGTTGTGCCGGGGCAAAAACAGGGAGGCATGGGTTCTCATGAAGGAAATCCCTCCGATTCCTGGAGAAGCAGTACTGGGAAGAGCGACCAGAGAAATCAAAGCATCAGTGTTTACTCCTGGATGTTTCTCAGCCTAACAGCTATTGATCAAGTTTTAACCAGCTGGGACAACACTGTGATGATCGCTCTCCTTTGCCACTGTGGCTTTTTATTTTGTTAGTGTAAAGTGTGGCAATTTGTTAGGTTGTTTTTTTTATGCACCGTATGCTTCTGTAATCAAATTGTCCTAAAGATGTGTCAGAGCCTTTCCAAGCACCATAGCACCAAACTCACTAATTGACTGAGATGTGGATACGTTTAAGATTTACAAACAAAACAAGCAAAGAGAGTACATAGAGCATCTCAGCACCTCTGTGTAACATCAGCGTAACCATGGCTTTGTCTCCAGTGACGCCACTGAGGGCCGCTTATTGAGTCTGTGCATTAAAACGAATTGGACAAGTGCCTCGGCAAGAAGCCAGAGGAAGCCTCTTTTCCAGACTTCCTGCCTGGTTGACTGATCTTCTGAGCCTTTTATTAGTTGAAAACAACGTAGAGGCGTCACGCTGAGTGGTGTTCAGTTTGTCATCATCTTCTCTGCATCTGTATTCTCCTGAACGATCACGACTTGCCCTTTTGCTCATCGGGTGCTGTACCGGGTCATTATGATGTGCTGCGTTGTACTGAGGCCAGCACAATTCAGCCCACTTAACATGACCTTGCTGCTCTTATTTACCATGTGCCCAACAGGAGCCATCTACCTGCTGTTCAAACCAATGACCTTCTGAATAGGGGTCTAAAGCCTACCTTATCATCAGCCACTTCAGCTCTGTATCAATACCCTAAAGTAGCACATATGGAGCAACTATCTGCTATCTTTTATTTCAGTCAATGCACACCAACATCAGTAAAATGTTGTGTTTTTTCTAGTAGTGAGGAAGTTAGTGCAACTTAATATTGAGAGAGAACCCCACAGTATGTTACATTGGTGTAAGCAGTGGAATGCCAATTCTGCGTTGGTCCATTGCAGGACAGAAGATGTAGGAACAGCGTAAGGATGTGCTCTAACTACTAACATTGCAGCCACTCTCCAGCCTGTATTATCAGCCTTTAGACTCAAGTTCTTGCTTTGTAAACTTTCTGATTTGCCTTTGAGCAAATAAATTCCAAAGTAGGGGCACGATGTGTCTCAGTGATATTGAGCAGTCAGGGTATAACAGGCAAGGAATTTAATTGCAATGAGGAATTAAATCAACAAATAAAATGGTGAATGTGATGTATTCAAATTAAGCTGTTGGCTTTGCCTGGCGTTGTAAAAGCAGCGCTCCCCCAGCACCTCGAGCAGGATCAGAACTCGATTCCCCCAGAAAACAGATTGACGGTGGAGAATGAAGACACTACGGATGCATTAGCATTCGCTCACTGATTCTGGCTGACTGACAGAGACAAGGCTATGGATCCCCGACAAACTGAATTAAAGTTATTTATTGCTGAATTCAGAACCAGCGATCACCTATGACAGCCACAGAGGACAACCCCCTCCCCCATCCTCCCTCTGAAAGAATTCCCTCATGGCTGATGTTTTAAATGCACATTTAAAGAAAATCAATCACGGTTTTCAGCAAGACAAGAAATAACATACTGTGTTTACTACCTTGAAATGACAAACCGAGAGAATGTAGTTAAGCAGGGAATTATTGATTACACCGAGCTGGGAAAGTGAACCCAAAATACATAAGACATAAACCACTTGAACGGTTTAGGTTTCCTGAATCCCATTTCACTATCTATACACACAGTAAATATGTCAGGCACATCCGTATTTCCACAGGGTCTGTGTAACTTAGCAAACATTCAGAATAAAAATACAACACAAAGCAAAAAAGTTCAAACAAACATTAACCAAAGACATTGTCCAGAAGTTCAGTAACTCTATCGCACATTAGTGCCACAGATGTATAAATACTTACAAACGTAATTTTAAAGAAAGAACGAGAAGGAAATACAAGGACACGCCACACAATACATTGCAATATATTATTATATTATTGGGTCTTTAACAATGGCTGGTACCACTTCGACAGTGCTCTCTGTGCTCTCTATTGATGTACTGTGACAGGTCCTCCAACAGATGTTCTATAGTTTTGAGCTCGGACTGAAGCCTTTTCACTATTATTTCCCTATTACACTTCAAGCTCTCACAATACTAACATGGTGCACTTCACAAACACTAAAACAGTGCCGGTGTAGGACACACCACCTGGTCAGCCATTACAGAGGGAGAGCCCCATCCTGCTCCCTTTCTGCTGGTATATATTGTACATAAAACTTGCCCTCTAAACATGCAAACAGATGCTTCCAGTAGTCACTATACAGAAATAGTGAACAGGCTTTAATATTTAATAGCAGCACAACAAAATACTTTTGCTGAGATAATGGATCATTGTGGTCAGGAATAAGGAAGGGTGGGGGAGGGTCTCCTGTCTTGGACAAGGAGATATGAGTAAACTGTCCACATGTCTGCAGACATTGAGCCATTGTTTCCAACTACACAACTCATAAATAAGGGAGGGGTAGCAGAGGGGTTTGTCTGCTTAAGGGGTTAAATTTTTTAAAACAAAACGATTTCATGATTTCTTTTTAATCTCTAATTGTTTTTTTTGTTCTATCCTTTAATTTCAGAGTACATTGAGACATTAAACTGCTTAAATTTCAATACAAACTGGAAAAATGGAGGTGTTCTAAAACTTGTGACCGGTTGTGTACACAAAAACAAGCCTCCCGTTAACTCTTGGGCTCCTGCCTTCCTTGAAACAGTAATTAACCCCCTCAAAACCACCTGCACTGTGGAAAGCTTCTGTTTGCTCCCATGCATATTATCCCATTCCTGTAATGCATTTGCAGTGTGGAGACCACTACACCTGGGACAGTCCTCTACACAGACCTGTCAGCCCGGGCATGCAAAAGGACAGTGCAAAACAAATACGATTATCTCATGGTACAGCCGAGCAAGCAGCCTCACTCTGACCTGAGGGATGGCCACTGACTTTCACACCCCTTTATAAACACACTGACTGAAAGACAATGCAGACCAGAGTCCCAGGAGCCTGGGAGCCCAGAGGACACATGTATTATTTAACACGCGTTTTTCCTGTAGACCCCCGAACAGTCACAGCCTGGTTAAGTGGCAGGACGGTGGATCCTGACTGTCCCTTCTTGGATTGAATATCCCAGCTAATGAGTCGCTTTTGCAAAAGTGAGCATCAATCAAAGGCAAGTGCCCATTTCCAATCATAAGTGCCCTGCAAGTGATGCTCTCCTCACAGCCAATCAAGGCACTTAAGGGCTGCAGTAGACAGGCAGTTTGAAAAGACTGAACTTTATGAGAGAAAAATAGTTTTCTTTCAACCTTATTTATTTTTGGTAATCATAAACGGCTTCTGACTGATGATGATGATAAAGGCAAAAATAAGAATAAAACAGTAATAATTAGTCATTCATGTGTTTAATGTGAGGCAAACCGCTCCTCTTAGTTTCTAAGAGAGTGTCTTCATTTTAGGTTTATTGCTTGTGAAGCTTGTACGTCATTTCCAGCACACAGGGTCTGAAGAGACAAGTGGCCAGTCTGAGCGGGACACTGTGCCGGTTGGCTGCGGTCTGTCCCCGTGCGCCCATGCCTGGTCACCTTGCCCAAAATTCTCTAAACTTTCGAGAAGGCTTTATTTGATATAAAGGACACTTTCATGCAGCGCAGTTCACAATGCAGGGAGAGAAGTTCATCTCTGCAAATCTTTTCCCATTGCAGATTGCAGGTGGCCGGAGAGTTACACACACGCACACGCACATGCATACGCACACGCACAGCTCCTCAACTCGACATAATCAAGACTTGTCATACAATAGAACTGAGGCCAGAAGACCCTTTCAGACTCCTGTAGGTAAGTGAAAATGGACACACTGGGCACATGTTTACTCCTGCTTTTATCCATTTCTTTGCCACCTGTAGCCTATCAAAATGTATTTTTCCATTACTGGAAGTTTTGAAATCATACTGGTTTACATGCCAACTACTACAGTGCATTCTTTCATTCAGTCTCTCTCTCTCTCTCTCTCTCTCTCTCTCTAACACACGCCCACACACATTCTCATTGCAAGAGCCAGCCTTGATTGTTTTTTATTTGTTTTCTACAATCAACCCAAATGAGGAGAGGGGGCCCTACTGCTACAGCAACAAACAGCTGCAGCACATCTGCAGCTCAGAACCTGCACATTCCTGCTGTGAGCGGATACCTTCCTGTGCATGTGTGAGAAAGTGAAGATTGTCACGCATGCATTTACTGTCATTATCAGCAGCAAAACATCATCCAAAAATAGCAGATGCCGCTCAAAGGCTGTCCATGGTAGTAGTCGCATAATAATATCACTAATAATAATAATATAAACACATACATAATACCACCACCACTACTACTACTAACAATAATAATACATTAATAAAAGCTTAAACAAGTACACAATTTAAGGGAAAGTGTAAACATAAGCAATAGCCTACCGCAGGGATCCGAGCTGGACGCTGGCCACAAGTGAAACCCGGCGCTGGACGCGATGTGCGAGTCTGACCGGGAGCCGGACACCGACCTGAGCTCCACATCCATAGCGGGGTCAGCGATTCGTGAAACAGTGAACAGTCTCACCAGTTACATCCCCAGAGATACAGTGTTAACCACGATATTCCCTAAAACACAAGCACACACGCATACACGTGTAGTGTACTGAAATATGACAATCTGAGTCAGATATGCATCCTATCTTTTATAGATGCTACAAAATTAAATTAAATAACTTTCGCCTTAAATTAAAAACACGGATTTCATTTAAGCCATTAAAAAGGATTGTGGGGGGAAAGAAAACTGCAAAAAATGGAAAACGCAAAGACAAATCCCACGGTGACAGAAGACGGAGCTGGGTTTGAGTCTCGCCCATCCGTCTCCAGTCTCTAACTTCTGGCAGTTTCAGTCAGCGGACACCCGATGGGTGGAGATTTCAGCATCAGAGACACAGGGGTGTCGTGAGAGCAGAAGCGCCGCAGTCAGAGCAGCGCGGCGGGGCTGGAGGCTGGAGGCTGGAGGCTGGAGGCGGTGAGGCTGGAGGCGGTGAGGCTGGAGGCTGGAGGCTGGAGGCTGGAGGCGGTGAGGCGCCCTGGAAAGCCGTCCTGTTGCTTCACACCGAGATTCATCACAGCTAAGTGTTGCAACAGCACAGACTTTGGTTTCACTTCGGCTGTCTGTTGCTTAAACACATCGAAGCTGCCAGTGGATAAAGAGCTTTAACTTTCACCTGTTCAATAGTTTGTCTTTTTTATATTAATCGGGTAAATATATCCATTCATCCATCCATTTTCAAAACCGCTTATCCTGGCGAGGGTCGCGGGGTAGGTAAATATAATTTAGCCTAATTGTACTTTGATATAATTATGTTATTACTAATATTACTTATGATGATAATCTATTATTATGGTTTCATTTAAACAACAATTAAAACAATGCCAGAAGACCGTTCACAGGTTTACAATCAACATCAAAGTTTATGCCTCGAGTGTCTGTGCAATATAAGTAATACATTAAATGAAATTATGTAGGGAATAAAAAAAAAACTCTTCCCTTCTTATGGAAAGTTGGGGTAAGAGGTATATATTAATGCTGGTGGCTATTCTGTGGAGCTGTTCAGAAAGAAAGGTGTTCAGTGCCAGTCAGGTTGGACCGGTGTCTTAAATCTAACCTGTATACAGTGGATATCAAAAGTCTGCACACCCTTACTGAAAACCCTGTCTTGAAATCAAGACAAATCATGTTGGACATTTTTTTCACCTTTAATAAGATCTTGTAACCAACAAAATATAAGTGAAAAACAAATGGATACTTTCTTGGGGAAAAAAACACCTGTCAATGCCATGGCTGCATAAGTGAGCGCAGCCTTAATAATGGGTTGTGCTGTGTTCACATTTAACCAATCACTTTTCAATCATGTACAAAGGTAATTTGCCTTCACCTGACATCAACTGAAGTGATTCTGATTAGCCCTTAATGATATCAACTGTTCCCGTAGGATTTCCTTGAAGGGTACTCGGTTGCATACTGCAGATCTTATTGTTGAAAGTACAGATCAGGAGAGGGATATCAAAGGCATTACATATCTCATGGAACACTGTGCAAACCATCAAGAGGTGGAGGCAAGGCACCACCAGGACATAGCAAAGATCAGGACGCCCCTCCAAAACTGATGACAGGCCAAGGAGGAAGCTCATCAGAGAGGTCAACAAGAGGCCAACGGCAACCTTAAATGAGCTGCAGGACTTTCTGTCAGTAACTGGCCACTCCCTGCATATTACAACCATTATGCGTATTCTCCACTAGTCTGACCTGTTGGGGAGGGTGGCAAGACTGGAGCCATTTCTCACAAAAAACATCCAAGCTTGTCTACATTTTATAAGAAAACGCATTCAATCTCTCACAACCATGTGGGAAAGTGTCTTACAGTCCGCTGAGACCAAGGTGGAACTTTTTGTCCTGAATCTCAAAAGATATGTTTGGTGCAAAGCCAACACGGCTCATCACCCAAAGAACACAGAACCTGTCACGCATGGTGGGGCTATGGAGCTGCTTCTCTTCAGCGGGGACAGGGATAAAGGGGAACCTCATAAGCTCCAAATATCAAGAGATTTTGGTACGAACTCTGCTGCCCTCTGCCAGTAGCCGAAGTTGAAGAAGAGTCACCTTTCAATACGACAACAATCCGAAGCACACAGCTCAATCATCCACGGAGTGGATTAAAAAAGGAAGATCAATGTCCTGGAATGGCCCAGTCAGAGCCTGGAGTGCAATCCTATAGAGAATCTGTGCACTGACCCACAGAGGGCTGTGCGCAGGAGATCCCCTCGCAGTGTGACAGCATGAACTCTTCTGCCAAGAGTAATACTATTGCAAAATCCAGGAGTGCGAAGTCGATAGAGACGTATCCAAGCATACTTAATGCTGTAATCCAAGCAGAAGGTGCCTCCACTAAGTATTAGTGAAAGGCTGTGCACACTTATGCAACCAAGGCATTGACATTTTTTTATTTGTTATTATTTGTCCAATAAATTATCCATTTATCCAAGGTCTTGTAACCCACGATATTTATTAAAGGTGAGAAAAGATCTGACAGGATATGTCTTGATTTCAGCCTTTACATCAACAAAAGCTGCATTAAGGGTGTGTAGACGTTTGAAAAAGATCGTATTATTATAAGATTATTATATTATTATTGTCATGGTTCCCAGTCTATACCCTCTATCACCTCTAGAGGCCACTGTTTCCCTGCCTTTCTCTCCCCTCACTGCTCTCTTCTATCTATCATTCCATTAACATTCTTCTCAGCCATGTGCACGCTTGTTCCTTACCTCTGCTTCTGTTGGCCCTGCACCTGCCTTCCCAGTTCCTGCTCCCCTTCTTAAACCCCTCACTGCCCTCACTTGGGGCAAAGTTTCGTCAGTACTCCTGTGATTCCAAGCCTCGTCTCCTCGCTCAGCCCTGATTTGCCACCTCCACAAGTTCTGCACCTGGGTCCCCTTTTCCCGTGCCCTGCGGTCCTTGAGACCACGACAATTATTTTGTTATTCAAAAAACACTTATTTTATATTTGTCGATATATCCAACACGGTGTCCTCCCCTAACCTCTACTGGTGAAGGGTGAAGTCTTGGCCATGTGCGTAGCAGCTCAGTGGCATCTGTGACACGTGTCCTCTCTGAACACAGAGCCCAGTGTCCTCTACTGAGGGGATCAGTTACACTTTTTGCAATTGCCAGCAGAGTGGAAAAAAACTCTGTTCTCCAGGGACCAGGTCTCTCAGCCCAGTCCTTTCATGACTAGAGGTGGATGCCGGAGGTTGCGAGTTAATCAGAGCCATGGCTTGACATCTGTATCCTCGTCTGGCCCATCTAGTCAGACAGGCGGTGCTTCTTCTCTCTGCCAGTTCATTCGCTCCGAAAGAGTAACTGACGTGTAGCAACACCGCAGAGACGGACAGGAGATACTGCAGAGCCACTGCACTGGGACACTAATGGGCTCGTTTGAGAATATGTTTTCTTGCTGCTTCTTTTTCTGTTTGTATTTCCATTGGAAACTGAAACATGGCAGCTGTCTTTCTGATTAAACGTGTATTAATCACACACATTTCTCTGACAGAATCCCTCTTCTCCCAACACACCAGCCCTCGGTGTGCGACACGCTGGGCTCCTAAGGGTTAAGACTAGACTGCTGTCAGTGTAAACATCACCGCAGGCCTGCCCTACTAAAACTGTTACGTTTTGTAATAAATGACCTTCGCTGGAAAAGTAAAACAAGCAAATTGCCATTGATTGAAAACAAAGTAAACACTCAGATGTTATTGAGGTTTTTCAAATAAACACATTGTGCGTCTCGCAAACAAATATGGGAACCGTTAGGTCTTGAAATAGTCCAAGCGGCCCTGTTCATTAACAGAGGAGTAAAGGTCTCGGTATAATGTTGCTTTTAGCGGGGCTTGAGATAGTAACGAGGGGAGCTTTGTGTACCTGGTGTGCATCATCCATTTGTGGTTAGAGCTTCACTGAAGCTTTATTTACAAAAGTGAGCTTGATCAAGGGAAATTAAATAAACAAGAGCTTTATCTGAGCAGAGGGATAATTGTGGTGACTTCGGAGTTTATGCATCATCAGTGTAAAAACGCTGAGATAAATTTACCGCTGTAAACACACAATAGCATGGAGTGTCCACAGGGTTGCTCGTTAAGGAGGCTGACACTTTCTTTTTTGTCTTCGTCCTGCACTCTTTAAAGTGTGTGAAGAGGACGGGTGGGAAGCAGATCTCTCTGAGAAACATGGCGCCCCTTTCACCGACTGCGAAACTCAAGAGCAGCTCTTCCTGGATCGAAGCTGAGGAGCCATCGGGGGGGTCAGTAATGAGGCCTGTGGAAGTGCTCTGAAATGGGAAATGTAAGCCCTGTGCATCTGTGGGCAGCTGCTCCGAAACAATTACGGACGCACAAATGTGACACCTGAGCCCCAGATGAACATGCAGAAGAGTCAAAGCAGGCTCTGTGCTCAATCCCATTATCATCGTCAGTTCGTTATCAATCTCTCTGTCACTCACGGTCTCGCATCCATCAGGGCTCACGGTTCAACTCCGAGTGTTACATGCTGTCACCTTTCAACAGACACATACCTTCTCCCTCACCTCCATGTGTGTGTAACATCCACATCCATTCTTCCAGCACAGCAGCTCGGCACGAGGACGGACACAACCACCTTTCCACTCCGTTTACATCGATTCACTGTCGGCCACACGCAATCACAGTCATCTACAATAGACCACGGTGCTGTAACGAGCTCTTGTGTGTCCAGAACCCCCATCCAAACTTCCCCCGTCAGCTCAGATTCATTTCTTCTCCGCTTGGGTGTCATGGCACATTGACATTATTCTCTGGATCTGGGAATTCCCTGCGTCCTGTAACCAGAGCCCAGCTGGTTGAGCCAGAGATCCGTGTCTTTCCCAGTACGTGCGCTCATCTGAGAACGGAGTGCTTTTTTTCATGGTGTAAGTTAATTATATGAGAAACACAGTAACTGCACTTAGGGGCACAGAAATCAGGTCATCATTTTCCACCAGATGTCTTTGTTTAATTTCCTTCTTTGTTTCACTGCTTTGACATGATGCTGTAGATCAAAACATAATCAGTGAAGGCAGCCCATCACCCAAGAAAGACTTTATTATTATTAGGTTTCTTTCTTTATTCTTTACAGTTATTTTCACCCCTGACAAGCTTTAACTACCCTATAAAGATGACAGGTTCATAACATGTCAAGTGAAGGCAGGAGTGGGATCTGACAGCCCTCCCAGCCCCGAGCCCTCACCCGTCAATCAGAGAGCACTGGAGTCGGCCAATAAAGCGCCAGCTGAGAGCTGTGTGTAACAACATGTGGCAACTCTTTTCATAACATCTCTAAGAATGCTGCTAAGGCTCTGTATTCTACCAACAATGTGCTGCAGCCCACAGCACGGTGAGAACACACCCTGATCGATCTTTACTGTCCCTAAACCGACAGCTCTAACCAGGGTGAGAGCCACAACCCAGTAGGTAGTGTAGGTCATCAAACAGTTGGTGTGCAGAGATGTGTCCAATTCTACCAATTAAGCAAACAATCGCTCCAGTGTGCAGGTGGTGGTGGTGGTGGGCGGTGTTGCCCACAGCAGTGAAGACCTCTGTGATTTGTAAAGAGAAAAGCCTGGCAACAAAAGTGGGCAAAGAAAACAAGTATTTCTCTAAATTACTTGTGAAGATGAATGTGTTTAATAAACTAAAACAAGCTGGTTGCACTTTCACTGGCCGCCCGGCTCACCGCCCCACTGTCCCAGGAGACCGGTGCCCAGAAAGGGAGAGGGACCAGGGACAACAGTCATTGTTGGCCATCCAGGTGAAAGCAGATTTCCTAATCAGGAGAGGGGGCCCAGCTCCCCCAGGAAACTCTGCAAGTCCTACACCAACGAGACCCACTTGGATACTTGACACTTCCCACGAAGATCAAACCCTGGGGAACTCTGAACCATTCACACTAACAAGCTGGACCGTAAGAATACAGCTAAGGACACGGCTACACAGATAAGCTCTGTAAGCTTGTAACTTAATTTCTTAAATACAGTTTCATTTAACTCACATCTAGTGTTTAGGACCTACATCATGGTCAATGTTGGGTGTATATATACAGACGGGTGACAAATTAAAGGAAAAACCTGAATAAATGAGTGGAGGAACATAACGAATACAGATGCCTCCAAACAGGTGTACTGCATGACACAATTAAGCAATTAACATCCCATCATGCTCTGTGCATGTATACAAATGCTGAGCAGGCCCGGCTGACCTCGATTGTGGATCAAGATGGCAAGAGGAAAGGATGTAAGTGACTGTGAAAGAGGGGTCAGTATTGGGGCACGAATGGCAGGAGCTTCAGTCACACAGACGCTAAACTGGCTCCTGTTCTGGACAAGTGGGCGAGTGCATGTGTGGGACACCAAGAGAACGGGACAGGCCTGACTGCTGGACCCCTACAGTGAGGGGGTCCGGAGGCTCTGTTATGCTGTGGGGGGCATTTTCCTGGCATGGTTTGGGTCCACTTGTCCCCTTAGAGGGAAGGGTCACTGCAAATCATGACACAGTTATTCTGAGTGATCACCTTTATCCTGTGGTGACACATTTCTATCCTGGTGGGGGTGGTCTCTTCCAGGATGACAATGCACATCCACAGGCACGAGGGTCACTGAATGGTGTGATGAGTATGAAAATGGGAGATTCTGGACTGACGTGTTAGACAGCGCTCTCCACCACCATCATCAAAACCCCAAATGAGGGAATAGCTTTTGGAAGAATGGTGTTCATCCCTCCAGTAGAGTCACAGACTCATAGAATCTGTGTCAAGAGCATTGAAGCTGTTCTGGTGGCTCGTGGTGCCCAACACCTCACTGAGACACTTTATGCTGGTTTTTCCTTTAATTTGTCACCTGTCTGAATGTATACATCTACACACACATAATAGTTAAATAGATAACTCATATATATATATATATATATATATATATAAATATAAAAATCTTAAGTTTAACTTCTTTAACTTAAGCTTTTAAGCAGCCAGAAGTCGTTTACTAGGATGTATTTAACTAAAATATAATGAACAACTCACGAGAGAGAGCTGAAATAAATAAATATATTTACATCTTAAGTTTAACTCTCACAAGCTTTTAAGCAGCCAGAAGTTGTTTACTACAAAATGTCATTAAACAGAATTACCACAAGCTTTATAATTATTATTTTTTAAGTATTATTATTTTTAATCCTCAGACCTAACATTATGTGTTTCCAGAGATTGAGAGGGGTTTGTCTAGGAAACTCACTCAACTGAGTTAACACTTTTTCACATCCTGACTTAAAGGTTGGACCACAAGACCATTGATGGTCGAGACTGGGGGGCATCACAGACGATAGTCATTGTTGATCTTATGTAGGGGTCTGAACTGGGACTGATTATAGACTATAATAATAGATACACGTGTGTAGAGGTAAAAACATGCGGCTTTATTTCTTCTCCATCTTACTCTCTCCTCCTTTTCACATCCAGTTCACTTTACCGTATTACCTCTAAAACACAACAGGTGCTTAAACAATATACTTATCCCTTCCACACTGCTACACTTATAAAGGAAATCTGTTTTCCTAAACCATGATACATATTTTGTGTTTCCAGATAAAAACATCAGGCCACCAGGCCACCAGGTCAGCGCTGAATACAAACACTGAGGGGCTGAAGTCATATTAATTGATACACAAAATAAAAAAAGTATAATACAACCATTATACATATTTATAACTTAAAAAAATAAGTTGAATATATAGCATGTTACATAATAAGCTTAGATTATTGCAATATCATGTGTGAGTGGTATTCATGTTCCAGCACTAAGGAGTTGCCTGGTCTTTACCCGGCAAGAAAATGAATTAAATCTGTGATGTTTAGGATTCAGGCCAAGGGGAGGGTAACTAAATTTGCACAAGACATCCTGAATAGCCTGTTTACAGACCTGTTTACTGAAAACCATATCAAGATTATCATTTGTGAAACACATTTTGAACAGAGATTAAAAAATCAATCAAAATAAATAAAAAAAACATGCTGTCCTCATCAGCATAATGATTTATTAGCATTTACTGACCCCTGCTGGTTTTTATTTGCATTGGCAGCTGTTAAAATGTAAATCAGTCAGTCCGTTCACATGACCATTCAAATGTGTTTCTCAAAGGCATGTATCAGGAAAACATGAATCCGTTCACCCGACCGGCCCAGTCACAGTTCTGACACACGGGTCTAAGGGTCTCAATTGGAGCAGACAGGCCGGGGGAACTGGGTGGGAACTGAGGACAAATGGACACATATTCCTTCTTGCATTCCCATCCAACCAAACGTTTGCTGTGCTTTCTTAAACTGAATAAACTGACTATGGCAGGGGTGTCAGACTCCAGTCCTGGGGGGCCACAGGGTCTGCTGGTTCCTGTACCAACAGGAGTTCCCAATGATTTAATTAAGGTAATTATTTACTCAGGTGGGCTCATCTAAAACTTACATCATTTATTTTCATAGACAATATCTTACAATTAGATGATGAATCAACACACGGAACCCACAGAACGTCAGAGTCAAGAGAGAAGTCATACATTCATCCAGTTAATTGCTTAATTAGATCAATTAAGGAGCCCAGAGGCGTGCAGTCGGCTGTCCAACATCTGAGCTGGAGCCACACAGCTCCTGAGGGCCTGCATGAGCCGTCTCTTCACCGGGAATTCACCGCGTCAGCACCATCAATTAAGCGCCAGATGAAAATGCTTTCATTGGGGGACTAAGCCGGAGTAATGCCTGCATTGCGGACAGCGCCCGGATCAGCAGAGACATTGACAGAGACATTGCTGCTCAGATTAGCCCAGTCAATGTTCAAAGCCTGCCGGGAAAGTCAAGTCCTGTGAACTACAGATATAGACATGTTATCGGACGGTAACTGTGTGTGTGTGTGTGTGTGTGTGTGCGGGGGGGGTGCTATTTTCATCGCCGGCCCGAGTCAAAAGAAGATCAAAGTCTTTGGAAGAAATAATGGAGAAACATCCCACCCCACACCCCCCAGTGCGCTCTCGTAATTGTCCATTTATCTCCGATGGGCAGTCGAGGCATGGCTGAACGCATGGGAGGGATTGTAGCATGCAAAGGGCCTTAATGACTCCAGATAGCGCTGTGACTGATTACGTGTCATTTTTCTTCATTAATTAACTGCCATTGATTTTTTTTTCTAATGAGAAAGCATAAACATACACTGATATAGATTGTGTTTGTTATTGCCAAGGGAATCCTGCGCAGAACGAAGCTCATATTCCAGCAGAGCCCTTTAATACTAGTGGCTACAATATCCTCAATAATAATAATAATAATAATAATAATAATAATAATAATAATAATAATAATATATTGTATACATGGCTTAATTTAAACCACCCATCTGTACCTCAAAGCCTACCATACTACGGTTAACATATTTCCTATCCGTCATCTTGCAAACTACCGGTAACAGAAGTTCAGTTTTTCATTAATTAAATATTTCTTCAACCCTTTTAAACTCGTCTCCGATTGCAGCACCTCGCCTCGCCTGGTCCACAGACGCGTTGGATATCTGACCACAAGGGGGCACATTTGCCTCATAAATATCCATCTAACATCCGCCCAGTCTGACTCCAGATCCCAACGCTCAGAAAACGCAGAGCCAGATAATGTATCTTGGCGCATGTACTTTATATAAACAGATTATATAAAAAAATATATAAAGAATCTAAGTAATCTCTGAGAGCCCTTCAGAATGAAGCCCTTGGTACTTGACCTTAATCTTGTCATTGAAATGTTTTCCTGTCCCTCATAATAAAACTGCAGGATCTTCAGAGTATTATGTTGTCCATCCGCCTGTTCAATGGCTCTGTTACTGTGGAGGGCCTGGGGGGGCATCACAGGGGGCTTTTTCCCTTTGACCACTAAAAGGAAAGAAAGAAAAAACTGAATTGAGAATGGAGCAGAAAGGTGCGACTTAGAGGAAACAGAGCACAAAACACATCTCAAATCATGTTCTTCCTCCGGGCATTAACTAAACGGTGACAGCCAGGTTTTAAAGTAATGAAACATCAATACAAATAAACAAGACGCGTTACAAAGCCTTAGACGCTGCTCTGGCAAACAAGGTTACACAAGTTCAGTTGCGTCTGGTTCTTGTTCAGAGGCTCAGGTGAACACAGTGTGTAATTCCCGTGTGTCCCACTAGAGGGCGCCGGAGCACAGGAGCCCCATGCCTGACGCAGCCCCGGTCACCTGGGCGGAGAGCAGGGGTCTGTGTGGGCTTAGAGGGGGGTCTCTGTGGGTGTCTGTGTCCACGGCCACGAGCATCGTACCTGACAGGCCATCACACACCTGCGGGCCTGTCCTCTCAGGAAAGGGTTACACTATTTTAGGTGACTTATAACTAACAGGCCACTTTTTTGGGGGGTTTGCAAACGTGCAGCTGATAAAAGAAGAAACAATTATTATTATAGTCATAGTAGTAAGAATATTAGAAATAATGACGACAACAACAACAACAACGATCGTCGACATCATCGTGAATGAAAAACACCGCCGCAAAAAATGAGTGGAGATTTCAGTTGGCAGATGGTTGCTCTGGTCCGTCACGACACCGGTGGGTCCTGGACTCAGAAGGAGAGACACGGGGATCATTAAGGGTTCCAACGGCTGGCTCACTCCAGCTCAATTAAGCTCCTTATTCTGCATCTCGCCACTCCCGTTGGGTTGGTTATTTCAGAGCCGCCAGTCCTCCGTGGGGTTGGGCTGCAGGATGCTGTTTCACAGACCCCTAAAGCCAGTCCTCTACTGGGGGCAGGAGGTCCCGGCCTGCCGACAAAGACTTCCACACCTTTCACTGTGACACCACCTGGCATGACTGGCACTGAGGAAGACACGTCAAGAGCATTTATACATATTAGTATTGCTTGTATTAACCTCCCTGGAACTGGAATCCAGATGAACACAAAACCTTTACCGTGGGTTTTTAAAAACACTTCCACACAAAGCTTCAAGAATCCAAGGTTATTATCTGCTTCCTCAGAAAATATACATTTTAAGCAGGAAAACCCTCTGCCGACTGTTTTGAAACTATATAAACGGAACGATCCGCCAGCTTATTAAGTGACATAAATCACGGCGCTCCCAGTGTCGGCATTGCTGCGTGCGGCGCTGTGTTGTGCCTGTCTGGCTTGGCGTTTTATGGCTTATTACTCTGAACACGACGGCACTCTCTCACTTTATAGGACGGACACATTTTGGTTTTCATTAGCGTGGACAGATTTTTTATGGCACTCGTATATTCTGCCTTTGATGACTGCATTCCTCCCTCTCCTTTTTTTATCAATTTCAGAAAGACACAAATAAATAAATAAACAAACAAATAAATAAATAAATAAATAAATAAATAAATAATATAATACAAGACTCAAAGAAGCATCACCGTTTTGGCAGGTATAGTGAATGCCTCAAAAAGCACAACACGCCTCAGACACTTCCTGTTCTGTAAACACGAGATGGTCCAGTTTCCTATGTCCTGTTTGTTAAGTCCGCTGCTCTGAGGTCAAGTATCGGGTATTTCAATCTGTTCTGACCTGCTGTGGAGCGCTTTCATTGTGTGCAAAAAAAGATTTGACCTTGTAGGCAACTTTAATTTAGTCGATGGATTGTTATACGGAGAATTCTACAATATAGTAATGAGAAAATATATATTTATGTAGATACACATCTGCGTCTTGTATGAAGCGCTGTTGTCAGGATGAAGGTCAAGGTGAAGAATGATTCAGAAACATAAGACATTCATGTCACTCTTCAGGGGCGATACAAAGCGCTGACACTGACACACCGACCGAATTGTCACCCAATGCATTCAGAGCTGCGGTCCAGATACATCAGAGAACCAATTTCATTTTCTACCCCTCAGATTCAATTTTACAATAACGAAATAAAAACACAAATAAACAAAACAAAAAAAAATCATAGAGACAGAGCGAGTGTTTGGGTCAGCTTTGGGGAGTAATATAAATGGCACACTTGTCAGCGCGTCCATCACACAGATCAGATCGTATAGAAACAGTGAAAGCAGGAGCCCTGTGAAATTCTGTGGCCGAAAATGCAATTCGATGTTATGGGTGGTTACCTTTTTAATGCGGTACAATAAAGTATTTTACAGTTCCACCACCTAACAGACCATAAATACTGGAGCTGAAGATAGTAACACACTGCAGAGGAATGATTATTATTCTTAATAACATTTTTGTTGTTATCCATTATGTGTTAAGAGGTAGCTAAAGAAATCAGAAATACTGCGCAAAAAAATTAAACAACCTGCAATTTTCTCATATTCCATGCGTATCTTTCACATTGCCATTGTTTCCCAAGGTGTGTATGCATCCTTTATCCTATTAATTGTGTTGGGATGATTAAAATGGTAAATATACACTCACCTAAAGGATTATTAGGAACACCTGTTCAATTTCTCATTAATGCAATTATCTAATCAACCAATCACATGGCAGTTGCTTCAATGCATTTAGGGGTGTGGTCCTGGTCAAGACAATCTCCTGAACTCCAAACTGAATGTCTGAATGGGAAAGAAAGGTGATTTAAGCAATTTTGAGCGTGGCATGGTTGTTGGTGCCAGACGGGCAGGTCTGAGTATTTCACAATCTGCTCAGTTACTGGGATTTTCACACACAACCATTTCTAGGGTTTACAAAGAATGGTGTGAAAAGGGAAAAACATCCAGTATGCGGCAGTCCTGTGGGCGAAAATGCCTTGTTGATGCTAGAGGTCAGAGGAGAATGGGCCGACTGATTCAAGCTGATAGAAGAGCAACTTTGACTGAAATAACCACTCGTTACAACCGAGGTATGCAGCAAAGCATTTGTGAAGCCACAACACGTACAACCTTGAGGCGGATGGGCTACAACAGCAGAAGACCCCACCGGGTACCACTCATCTCCACTACAAATAGGAAAAAGAGGCTACAATTTGCACAAGCTCACCAAAATTGGACAGTTGAAGACTGGAAAAATGTTGCCTGGTCTGATGAGTCTCGATTTCTGTTGAGACATTCAGATGGTAGAGTCAGAATTTGGCGTAAACAGAATGAGAACATGGATCCATCATGCCTTGTTACCACTGTGCAGGCTGGTGGTGGTGGTGTAATGGTGTGGGGGATGTTTTCTTGGCACACTTTAGGCCCCTTAGTGCCAATTGGGCATCGTTTAAATGCCACGGCCTACCTGAGCATTGTTTCTGACCATGTCCATCCCTTTATGACCACCATGTACCCATCCTCTGATGGCTACTTCCAGCAGGATAATGCACCATGTCACAAAGGTCGAATCATTTCAAATTGGTTTCTTGAACATGACAATGAGTTCACTGTACTAAACTGGCCCCCACAGTCACCAGATCTCAACCCAATAGAGCATCTTTGGGATGTGGTGGAACGGGAGCTTCGTGCCCTGGATGTGCATCCCACAAATCTCCATCAACTGCAAGATGCTATCCTATCAATATGGGCCAACATTTCTAAAGAATGCTTTCAGCACCTTGTTGAATCAATGCCACGTAGAATTAAGGCAGTTCTGAAGGCGAAAGGGGGTCAAACACAGTATTAGTATGGTGTTCCTAATAATCCTTTAGGTGAGTGTATATACAGTGGCTGCACCACAATCGATGTGCCTTTTCCACAGCGAACCTCCGTCAGCTTCTCCAAGGTCACTTACCGAGCTCGCTGTCTGCATATAATGCTGGGAAACGCACTTCGTGTCCCCGTGTTTACAGTCCCGAAATCTGCCTCCTCCCCCCTCACCTCCTTCACCTTCAGCCAAAGAAAGTCTAAAAGCCTTAAAACCCGAGCTTCTCACTCAACCGCAAAATGCGCCCCTCCTAACCAAATCCAATGTTTACTCCAGTGTCTACGGAGGAAAACACAGAGGAACAAAACTCTTCAAACCAATGTAGTCTTGTTGTCTTACTTGAAACCATGACTCAAATGCCCTCTGGAGTTCAAAGCTGTGAAAATCCTTCCCGTCACTGGGTTGCATTTTGCAGGATCCTCTGGAAATCAGCTTTGATACGAATATAAACCTGGACTCAGGTGTGATTACCATGGTCATGAAAGGCAAATCATAAAGAACACAAACTAAAAACTAAAAGGCAGGTTCTGGAGAGAGTCAGCATTGGGCAGGTCCCTTCACCAAGGGCAGGGTCCTCTAACCTTCTACCCAGACCTTCATGGACAACTAGGGCTTCCAGAGTGAACATGCCTTATAAACATACACACACAAACACACATATATGTACATATATAAATATCCATAGATTCAGCCAGTCCCCCTGATGTTCACTAGACACAATCATGGAGGAGAGCAGTCACCGGCCGAAGGCTTGCTAGAGACGTCTAACTCTTTTAATTACTACACTGTCCTTTCATCTCTAATCCTCCTTTAAGATTCAACCCTAGAGGCAGCATTACATCAAAAGTAAAATGAAATCCCGTCTTCATGGGCTACATATGAAAACCACCTCTGACAGAACAACAGTGTCTGTTAGTGTCTTGTATTCCGGTGCTCTCTCCCCATAAGACATAATACATCGCACATAATACAGAATACATCTCACTCCAGTGTCAAGTAAGTCACGGCAAAGAACTTCTGTGAAAATAAATAAGCCTGGTCTTCAATCAGTATTTGGGGCAAAGGGGGTTGTTTTGTGGAGTAAACAATGCGCATCAATCAAACAATATATGATCACACACACACAAACACACGCACACACACACTTGCACCAATGGCTCTGATGTTGGGTAGCATAGCAGTCAAATGTCAACAATAAGAAGAGCCCTTTTATAACACTAGGATCTTGATTTAAACATATCTGTGTGATAATGACATTCAGTCCCACCAACTGAATGACCTTGAAACCGATCCTAATATGAATCAAATGAGAATGAAAAGCTCCACATTTTCTCCTTTTCTTCTTCTATATTTAAAGACCCATTCGTCATGCACAGGACAAGACACCGAACCACAGTGTGCAGTGCATCAAGACCAGCTCATTACACGCACACGGGCACGGTTGATAAAAACAATCGCACGGGCAATGGCTGACTGGAGAGCTCGACTCACGGTCTGCAATAGGGTTTAAAGAGAACCTCAATCTTACGAACCGTGTCCCCAAAAACAATGTAAACCTCCAGGGATTGGAACAGCACGCTGGCTGATGCAGACCTCACTCCTGGCGGATGTCTGAGTGGTGTCCGAAGCCCGACTCCGGCCTGGACCCGGCTCAGGGTCCGCAGTCATCACAAAGTCATTATCCCTAAAAGTACAAGAGATTCAGACTGCAGGTAAACTCAGCCAGAGCCGCCTGCCCCGTGGCCAGACAAGGACAACGTTCACTGTGAATAATTCATAGTGGAGGGAAAGTCATGGCGTCTCCTGCACCTGTAGACTTACAGTGTGCATCTAAAACCCTTAATACAAACAGGGACAGGGCATTCAAGTCAACAGATTCCCATTATTGGGGGACATTCCACTCAACGAGGCTGGACTCCATGTCACAAATCACCGTGTATTTGACAGGTTTATATAACAATCTTTCTTTTCCATTAATCTGCCCCACTGACTTCACTATATATGAAAAGTCAATGTACAGAGGCTCCAGGGAACAATATGATCATTGTGTAGGTGTATGTGTATTCATATATAGCAGGGGGTGGTGTTGGCCTGCGTAACAGCCAGAGCTGCCGTCTGCCTGGCTCTTGACACAAAGCAGCCGTTCTGCGCTCACTCAAGACAGCCGTGACGGAGGCACCATATTTCTGTGTAGCATGATGTTTCCATAGGAGCCTGGGGCGTGTGTGAACTGCACAAGCTGCAGTCAGACTCAATTATAAAAGATTCTGCTGTTCCTCCATTGATCCTACATGCTGCATATAATGATTCCCCTCCAGGTTATGTCAGTGGGATAACAGTGAGGTAAGATATGAATAAGATGACCCTACATAGCTTTGTCCAGATTTTGAATGTAAATTTGTGGTGTGATTATGATGATTGTGAATCTGATACCAGTACAGCAGGAGGGGACGGTGAACTTGCGCCACGTAAGGAGGCGCCTCTAGTCTGTGCTACAAAGGAGTTGAAATTTCATTATTCCGCGCACTTCAATATCATCGAAAACACCTATGAAATTTGACTCAGTGGCACGCACATCACGGCGCAGAGTTTAATTACGATGACAGCCCAGCTGCAGAAGAAAAGCAGTTCAATGATTTGCTTCCCAATTTGCATCCATCACCCGGCATCAACAAACAGAATGGAGAATTGATTTCTGCATCCATTGGAATCTGTCAATATGAAAATGTACTATGACAAATGCTAAATGAATTATTCTCAATGCTCTGCGTGTTGCTGAAAATCAATGCAGTTCATTTTTCAAAATAGGTTGACTATTGGCTTCCTTGATTCTCCTTTCCATTCTCCTTCTCATTACGATAATCTCTTATATTTCTTATTTAATATGGTAATCCATAACATCACAGAGCCCACAGAGCCGCATTTCTGTTTTTATATATGGGCATACAGTCAATGACTATATATATAAAACTAAAACTAAACAGCTACTGATTTCCTGCACCGCATATCCTAAGACCCAGTAAGAACACTCTCAGGAATACTGTGCCCTTAAAAGATTCACTAAACAAATTGAATCACTTCCAAAACCTGTAATCAATGCACTTATACTTTTATAAGTTACGCATTGACAATAAAATGAAATCGGAACCCCTCGGCCATCAGAACTGAAATATGGGTTTGCCTTTTAAAATCCTTAGTCAGGCCTTTTCTTTTGCACTTGTGAGATGGACCGTGTCTCGCAGTTTCACAGGAAGCCAGTCTGTGTGAAGGAACCTGACAGAGGGAGCCAGGATTAAGTGATTAGTCAGAGAGAAAGCTGCCCCATTAATGGCTGACACTGTTAATAAAGTGCGTGGGAGATGGTAACCCTTTATACTAATCAGGATATAAATCCTTCGTTCAAAATAAATACCCAATGACTAACATAAAAAATGCCGGGCAACAGCTGATGAAGTGCCGACCAGCTTGGGGGTGTGTGATGATAGTTTCTCAGCCGACTTGAGCCTCCCCAGCCCCGCACTGGCTTGTATTAAATGTGGTGTCCCTCAGGGCTCTGTCCTGGGTCCTTTGCTATCCTCTTTATATATGTCATCTTCAGGTGAGATCATTCGTGGACGAGTGGTGAACTTTCATTTGAATGCAGATGACACACAACTGTACGTCTCTGTTAAACCAGGTGGTATTGTAACATATCGCGGACACGGGAACAGGGGAACCCAGTTGCGGTGCTGGTGGGATCGTCAAGACAGGTGTGGGTCGGATACCGGCAGGACAGGACAATCAAGGCAAGGCAATTACATGGTCATGGTCATGGGCAAGAGTCAGGCAATCAGGCAATCAGGGGAAGAGCAAAGTCGTGGTTGGGAAGTCAAGGATACATGGTAGATTCAAGGCTAAACAAGACACGGGGAGACAGCTCGGAAATGTAGTTTACACTAACAAAACTTCTCAGCTTGTGACGGACAGTGAGGGGACCAGAGGGAAGCAAGGAACCAGGTTTGGGAGGTGCAGGGTGCACAAGGGTTTCAGGAATGTTAATTGAATGGCAGAATGAAGGGGGCTGGGAGACATGACTGATAAGGAAGGGTGATGGCGACATCTAGTGGGGAACTGGGGATGTGTTGTGAATTGTGACAGGTATAAATACTACTCCAGGTCTACAAGTGTTGTACTGATATTAAATATTAGATCAATCAATGTTTTTTGCAATTAAACCAAAATAAGAGAAGTTTCATCAATAGATTTTCAGAGACAGATTGAATCGACACAAACAGATTTGGGAAACCTGACCTCTAATGTGAAATCCACGGTGAGAAATCTGTGGATCATTTATGATTCTGACTTCAGCTTCGGATCTCATTCTAGATGTATTACTAAAGTGTCCTTTTATCGTCTGAGAAGCTTTGCTAACTTTAGATCATTTCCCTCCCTGTCTGATGCTGAGAAATGGGTCCGTGTTTTTATTTAATCTAGATTGGACTATTGCAATGCACTGTTTTATGGGATCACAAATCATTCCTGTCAAGCCTAGAGCTCGTGCAGAACGCAGCTGCCAGGGCTTCAACAGAAACAAAGAGACGGCCCTCATCACTCCAGTGCTGGTTTCTCTGCACTGGCTTCCAGTGGGTTTAGGATCGATTTTAAGATTCTTTTGCTAACATATAAAGTCCTTGCTGGAAAGGCCGCTGGCTATTTTACTCAGATGTTCATTCTGCCCCAGCCTGTGCTACAGCCCATTGAGGTCATGTGACAGGGGCTATGTGTCCCCAGACTGAAGCACAACAAAAAAAAGGACAGGCATCTTTAGTTCTAATACTCCAAGACTGAAATCCATTGCTATGTTTTTATTAGAGACGCCCCTCACCGATTCTGTTTAAGTCAAGATTTTGGTCACATTTGTACACAATGGCTTTATTAAACTCACTCTTGATGTTTTTATCTTATTATGTTTTTATTGTTCTCTGTATATTATTCTCTGTATGTATTTATTCGTTTTAAACTTAATTGTATTGTGTTTTACTATGGGTCTCAATTGTATTTTAAATATTCCATTAATTGTATTTTCTTGTACAATGATTTGACCTGCTTTTAATATAAAAGGCACTTTATGAATAATGCTTTATTAATTCTTCTTCTTCTTCTTCTTATTATTATTATTATTATACTCGCTCACAGATCAAGACATAATATCTATTTTCCTTCATGAATTTTAAATTAGTGCTACTGAATGCTTTCTCTATTGCTCATGGAGGAAAAACATCAGAGATGCAAAATCGCTGCAGACGGCAATTGTTGACACATCACTGAACAGAAGAAAATAATTATAACTTCCCATTAAAAATAAGCACTACCTCCGTCGCAAGCACCGGCACCGGCCAAGACAACGGGTTTGCACAGTAATGGTCTGTTTGCCGGGACTCCTGAGTTTCAGCAATCTGGTGCAGTTTGGTTTGCTTTGCTTACTCCCACACCGTGTGCACAGCGAGTTCTGATAAAAAGTCAAGTTATTTTTAAACAGCTTATTGGGAACATGGAGAAATGTCCTAATGTATGCAAACAAGCTGACGAACGAACAGTGGGGAGAAATAGGAAAATATATATATATAATGTGTGTGTGTGTGTGTGTGAAGACTCTTCAAAGCAATGCACCTGTGCAATATTCCCTTCCAGCAGTTTCCTTTTCACCTGCTGGTTTCTCCAAATAATTTCCTCCTCAAATCTGTTTGAACTTGCTGCAGCTCCATGGGTGACAGCAAGACAACCACCAGCACAAGAACAGAGGACCTTGTGTTTGCCATATGCTCCGCCTGTGGGAACCCGGGATATGACACGACCTCACAGACACAGCTTCGGCTCCACGTCATCACAGATTCGCCCCAAGACAAAAAGAGCTATGAAAACAAACACAAAATAACACACTCTGGGTTCAACCTGGAGGGGCAAGTAAGTAAAGTTATATTTCTATGTAATGAAAACTATTCAGCTGGCTCTGTACGCAGGGCGACTGGTATGGTAGAAATAGAAATGAACATACCTCCTTAGCAAGAACAAATGAGAACATAAGGGTGATAAACGAGTCATGAGACGCAACTTTGCTCCGTGTATAGCTGTGTAAATGTACAGCTGCTCATTACAAAGTGTTACCAAAGAGTTAGATCAGAGAAGACTGGATCAGTAAGTCTGGCTTTCTTTGGGTTGTCGTACACTACGGATTCCACAATTTCATCCAGCGGTGTCTTGGAGGACTTTGGCAAATTATGAGACAGCACCAAACCCAGCACCTCAGCCCAGCACCAAACCACAGAAGTAAACAGACATGCAGGGCCCAAGGTACAGGGCAGACGATTATTCCATTTGGTTTCTCCCTCTTCCTCAACCTCAACGTCCCGCAGAGGGACGCTGGGGCCTCTTCTCTCGTTCGATACGTCTCTGTGGGTCTTCTGTCAACGTCGAGCCTAAGACCTTTAAATCCTCGAGTGTCGGAGAATCTTTCAAGATGGACAGCTTTGTCAGTGCGATCCTGCCAGGCGGGCGACGTGAGAGACTTTCAGATGACAGGTTTCTGCCCAACGGGGACCTTGCATTCGAATCAAGCAGAGCTGTTTAATGGCGATTCCAGATTCCCTCGCCTCCCTCAAAGCATCTGTTCTTGTCTACGTGGAGTGGGACACATTTTCAATCAGACATAATGATCATTAGCCTGGAGTGAGGCTCCCAGCGACTCTGTAATGAATGTGAGACTCACGTTGAGGTCTTATACCACACGGGCTGAGCTGCCTTCCAAATTAGCCGGACAAAACCCAAAGATCGAAGCTCACTCGCTTGTCTTTGAGTAATTGAGAACAGACAGTACAATTCGCCTCCAGTTCGTCCCGCCGGAGACGGGAACAGAACAACTCTGAAGAAACATAAAAGCTAGCAGATAAAACTCAGAAATGTATTATCCGCGGTGCCCAGTTTCATTATCCAGCCATGTGGAAGATATGACCCTGGAAAAATGGCCACTTCCAAGAAAGAAATGGAAAAGCACATTGCTGGGAAGTACCAAAGAAACAACAAGAAGAGAAACGAGAATGACCTTCAAAAGATGACACTCTCTCGCACTTGCAACAGGAACGTTTTCTCATTTTATTTGAGTGTTTATGGAGCCACAGTGAGATTACATAAGTCGTCTAACAGCAAAATAAACTACTTAAACAGGGATAAAGGGCGAGAATTTTCCCAAGCCTGTAATGTGATTTACAGAAATGTGAATAAGTCTAGTTGCTCTCCTCTGAACTGCCTCTAGAGCAGCGATATCTTTCTTGAAGTGTGGAGCCCAGAACTGTCCACAGTATCCAGATGAGCTCTAACTAGTGCATTGTACAGTCTGAACATTACTGCCCTATTTCTGCAGGGAAAACCAACACTGATTTAGTTTCTTGCTTGCTTTTGGAGGAAAAGAAAGGAAAAATGTGACTGTATAAAAGAGAAAATATGTTTTGCTCTGTTCTTCAGTTTGGTACGAAGTTAAAAGCCGCTGTTGATATACTTTTGTATCGTTCCTTATTGTCGGAAAACGATCCCGTTTCTTTGTTTTTAAAAATAAATGAATATATGTTTCTGTTGTATGTTGTCCCTGCCTCAGGCTCAGCTTGTTTAGATAATCTGTGAGCTCTGTTTGAAGTTAATGCATTGATGTTAAAAACTGATTGCAAACGACAGCCTCACCGCAGTACGTATTTAACGGTTTTACGGACATTACTAACACATCAGCGCCCGCCACCAGGGCTCCAGGTTTGTTCGCTGCAGACCCCTCTGACATCACTCGCCCTGACCCCCCACCCCACTCTCACCTGGGATTGATTACGATTTGGGATGCCAAACAAATCCCACCCTGCCTGCCATTTTAATAATCACCAAACCTCGGCATTAAGAATAACAGCGGCACGGTGACAGCTTCACCTCCACCACTGAGCAGCTCTGGGTTTGCATTCGGACAGGATGCTGGTGTCAGAGGAACAAACAAATGATTTCAGTAAACTGAAGAGCAGGACCGGTTCACAGAATGGATTACAACAGAAATGTATCTTTAGGAGAGAACAAAATAAATCCATTCTATGACAGAGTTACCTGGTTACTATTCAGATACATAATGGCCCAATAAATGCATTTTTCCTGACCTAATTTTACTGTCAAGCGTTTGAACACTCAGGACTGGGAATGGTTAAAAAGATCTTCTAGCAGATACTGCAATGAAACATTAAACATGCCTTTAATGCCTACCTCCCCCTACACTGAGACTCAGGCTTACCTCTGAGGCTGCCCTCGAGGTGTGTGTGTGTGGGGGGGGCCGGGGACTGTTGTTGATGGAGTTATGAAACTAAAGCGAACGAAGACGAGGACACTTGCTTCTCTGCGAATGAGTGTGCTTCTGTGTAAATATCAGACGAGGCATCTACGATCTTGTTTACAACACAGTTGGGTTGTGCTTCAATGGCTACTGAACACGAGTCACACACAGGCAACACCTTGTCTAACGTCTCTCTGGGCGTCCTGTCAACATCAGCAGCTCAGGTGTTTTGGCAAATCACGACCTGTTTGCAACACTTCTGATATTGATTTTGATGTTATTGCCGTCACTGCCTAGCTTTGTGCAGAAACACCAACAAAAACTGAAAACATGAAATCAATAATTCATGTATTTGTATATATAAAGAGAGAATTTAAGCTAGGAAGAGAGCACAGGAACACATGAGACAAAAACACAGACGGTGACGAAGCTGGAGAATTGGTTTGTATCCAAGCGACAGGCAAAGTCATTAGACAATGTTAGACCTTATCAGCAGAGTCCTCACGGCAGACAGAAGAGGTGGCTTGCTGTCAGCACAGCGCGTTCGTATGCATTTCATGTTTAACGCTGTGAAGTGAAGGTCAGGGAGCCGCCGAACGGAGAATGCGTTATATACAACACATGGCTTGCGGGTCAATGATAACCCAATCCTGTAACTCATCCAGTCCCGTCCTCCGCACTGCTAATGAAACAGCCCCGCGTAAATAAATTAAGCCACAGACAACTTCTTCAGGAGCAGAATTACTCTGGCCATTCATCCATTCCCTCCCTGGCAACGAGGCGATTCTCTTGTCATCCGGCCACTGCGCTCCGGGGGAGTTCGTGGCACCAGGACTGATAAAACAATGACGGGGGGTCTTTGGGGAGATGTCTGACCTTGTTGGCCGAATTTTAATTTACCCCACACTGATACAAACCCCATTGAGAGACGAGCTTGTATTTTATAAATAGACACTTGAGTCTAGACTCTCTTTCTCTCTATTTGGTTTCTTGATACCTGATGCTGCTTGCTGTGAAGGACAGTTAAATGAGTCTTTGACCGTCACTGAACACAGTCAGACAGCATCTGCACAATTCACAGACAGGGCTGCCGACCCTTGGGGCGGTCTGGGAGTCCCCAAGGATTGGGCGGTAGTTTCCCGGAGACTGCTGGGAGCAGCCAAGGATGTAGGATCATTGAGTAGTGATTTAGAAAAGTTCCCTGGATATATGCATGATCTTAATAAAGTTATAACAATATGCTCTTGCACTGCCTCCCGATCTTTGCTCACATCCCGTTCAAGACTTTGACGCTTCCCTACTATTGTCTCTGACTACACTGAGCTTTCAGACCCTCCCCTCTGCCTACACTCCCTACAGCCTCTCCCGTCCTCCTCCACTGTTGCCCCTAAGTGCTGGAACCTGTCATACAGCAGCCTGGTTCCCTGGGTGGCTCGGCTCTCTGGCTCTCATGCACTTTATTAAACTCTGCTTCCTGATGCTCCTGCCTACTTCTGTATTGTGAGCACTTTTGCTTTACTTTTATGCCTACCCCTACCTTTAGCACATACCTATGACCTAACTGTATCATGTCTGCACTTGTTAGCTGTACAAGGATGTGCGCTTGATGTATTTTGTCCTGATCGTGTTTCTGCACTTTGTAATGTTTTGAAATGTAAAATTGCAATAAGATTGTCTGCTAATAAATACATAAAAAACAACAGGAGAATGATGGCCCAAACTGGAGCATTAGAAGACTGCACACATATTGCACAGACAGCAGAGAACTCTCCTCTCACACCTGGCTTTGTTTGCGGGTTTCATATTCACTACCACAATTGAAGTTCACACAGGCTTTCTGCAACACAACGGCTGGACCGGCCTCTAATTGCTTGCTCTAATATATCCTGTCATTGTACAGAACGCACGCCTTCGTGGCCTCTTACACCAGCGCATCATAAATCACCGCTTCAGAAACCGGGAAGATTATTTTTTTATGCTCCAATTTAACGGATACAATTTCCCGGCACCTATTGCAAAGGCGGAAAAAAATAGCCCAATTGCTCCTGACAGTCATATCTGTGGTCCTTAATCTGTCAACATATCCTAAATGCAATTATTTGATAGAACTGTCAGTTGCGAAGCTGCTTAAGAAATGTAATCATGCTTTAAAATAGATTTTGCAAAATAACCCTGTACGGTGAGTTATTAGGATTCCCCCCCCCCCCCGACGCCTCCAGGCTGAAAAGCCCTCAAAATGTTACATCATCAGAACAGCAACTGTATCCTGTACCCAAGGTGATAATTGCCCACTTTATTCTCATACCACACTCTTTAATTTACTCGCACAGAGGAACGGCGGCCTGAACTGGAAATGACACGAAGGCTTTGCCTTCCATAATCTCGCTGCTATCAAAGGCTTAAGTGCTGAAGATGATGCAAAGTGACATTCAAGGACTGAGTGAGATTGTTTTCTGTGCAGGTAAAACTCCAGGCCTCTTCATATCCACAGAGTCCAGTGACCGTGAGGAAGGAGGACCAGATCCGGACCTTGAAAATAGAATGTGTGCCTGAGGTGGGTCTGGGGGCAAATTCTATCTCGCTCGCCCGAGCCACGATCATAGACCACCGTAGGACATTTCAGCTTCTGCTCCTCAACGTCCCTGATGTGGGCGTCTCTCTCATTGCTCCCAGAACCAGCCCTGCTCCTTTGGACCCTGAACTCCTCAAGCACAGCTAAAACCAGGTCACATACTTTCTATATGAAGGGTTTGCAATTCATCATGAACTGCTCAGGGGATTTATTACACAAGCTGAAGGCCACAACCTAGTTCTAAAGCTTCCTCTTAGTTGACATGAGAAGAAATAGCATTTGTAGATGGTTATGCCCCTGAATTATTGCGGTCAACAAATCGGCCCGGTCCAAATCAACTGAGAAACAAATGCATAGAAAAGTGAAGGAGCCAAGCGTCGAGAAGATTCCACTTATATTCACTGAATTACCAATTAAACATCTGTGTCGATCGTTTTGAAGTGTTCAAGGTGTATTTCAAACACTAAACATTTTGCTACAACAAGGTTTACTATGTTACAAATCTACTAGACATGTTGATGTTGTTGTGTTTTGGAGCCTGTAAGAGGGCGGCAGTGGTTATTTTTGATTATGAACTTCCTCTTAATTTCCAGCCCGAAGGAAACCTCTGGGTTTGTCAGTCAGGCTTTTGATTATATTAATTCAGATCCCCAGAGTATAACCCCCTGTCCGCCCATATAACTCTGTGATATCCAAGTGAGTGTGAATCTCTGCACTAAAATGTTTCTCTCAAACTAACGCGTCCATCTGAACTCTGCTGGTTTCATACATTTGAAGTCAAAGTAAGCAATGCCTTTTTCGGAAAACCTGTCAACTGAATAAATTATATAGATAAATCGACAACAAACCCATTAAGAAATGTCCATCCAGCAATTCTTAGGCAAATCCAGGGTACAAATTGACTCGCCGTTCTGTTTATCAGTATTTCCTCTCATAGCAGGAAAAAAAATTGCACCGAATGCATTTTCTCTCTTTTTTGGCAGGGGTAAACGTTGTGAGAAAATGCCGTATTGCTGTGGGAATAATTTAAAACCCCATTAGTGAAAGTATTAATATAGCATGATGTATTTTGTAGAGTCCCAAACCGCCAACAATGCTGAATATCAACTTTAAATCATTTTTTTTTATAATCATTGTGTGTTAACAAAAAAAATCTCTATTACAATAAAAAACAAGTTGTGAAGTGAAGCTGACATTTATTTCATTTCCTGATATTAGAGTGGAGTTGTGTAATGCTCCAATGATTTGCGCACCAGTAAGTAACTATAATTGAAACAAATCAACAGGTTTTGTCACAAACATTCAAATGTTTTCCATCAGAATAACTTCGAGGAATTGAATTTCTCCAATGGATGAAACTCAATCACCTGACACGGCAGAGTCAATTTGGAAAGGAAATCATAATGTGTTTTGAATATTCCCATAATATTTTCTTATTATTAAATCAAATTGAAAGGTAGTACATCACTTCAGTGCATGCTTGTTAATTTTTACTTTGTTTTAGTAGTGAAGGGGCCACTATTGACACTAGGAAAAGTAACTCTAGTATCTCAGCTGTGTAGGCTATATCACAACAGCTTGATTTCTGACAGTTATTGTGCTGCCGCAGTCTCTTACTAAATGCGATACTAAGGTAATTGTGCTTTCTGATGTTGTGTGTCTGTCTGTGAGTGTAATAAATGGAATAACTAGTTTTCCTAATTGGATCTCTTCCCAGCAGAAGATCATAAAACATTAAGGGAAGCCAAGGTCAGATTCCTCCGGAGTCCCAGGCTGTTTTTGCTCCATGTCCGTGCGCACGTGAGGGAGGATTGAAAAGGCACACTTTGGCAGTAGCGTGTGGGCGAGATAAGCAGGGTCTGGTTAAGGTGACCTCAGCCTGTAGTTTAGACTGTCAGTGATCTATAGATGTAATCACAGATGCAGTCTTAGTCCCCTTGATAAAGGGCAAATCACGCACGGGAAACAGGTGGGAAATCTAGACATCACTGAACTCATTTAGTCAAGGAGACCGGGGGCTTGTGGAGCCATCCGTCACGACCGCAGGGACTACGGCAAAACAACAACAAACAAACAACTCAGAACAAACAGGAGGCACCTGATTGTGACCCAGACGGAGAACAAAGGCAGATCCCCCACACGCACCGATCTGCGTATGACGGTGTGAAATATCCAGCTCACTGGGAAAATGGCAGCTGAAGCAGCAGCCGCGGTGGCTGTGCAATAAAGCACAAATGGGGATTGATGCGGGGAGAGTTTCAGCTCCGTTCACAGTAATTGCCATTAGGGGGGATGTAAATTTGCCTTCACACCTGCTGTAGCCCTTTACATCAAGACAGGAGGTGATAGATGTGGAAGTTAAAAGGATATATTAACTTAGAAAGTAAGGGAGCCGGTTTATTTGAATCCAGCGCCCACATCCCACCTTTATATAACTCGGCTCTGAAACGCGGGGAACGAAAGGTTCATCTTCCCAGCACGCCACGTGTTATACGAGAGTTCAAAACCACAATAAAGAGACAATGCAGGAACATCTGCCATCTGAGGAAGAGATACCCAAACAACATCACAGCGTAGTATACATGGTAATGGGAAATGCGGCTTAGAGAATTGTTATATGAATTCTGACATGTCTGTGGTATGCTTTTATATAGAGTGAAATTCAACAGATTATTGCGGTATTTAATCTCACACGTCAGATGTGAGCAGCTCAATCAGCTTTAACTCAATCTCACCCCTTATGTAATATGACTTTATCAAAGACAGGGCCAGAACAATGCCACTGTCAGGATAAATGTTTATGTTTTGCATTTTATTGTTCTTATGACATACGAATACCTGCATCTGCCAATTGATCTGGAAAATAACAACATAAATCGTCTCCTCTCCGTTCCTTCTAAACGAACACGAATGTTGAAATCATATTTGCGAACAACTCTTCATTTTTCATCTGGGTAACCGGCCCGGACAGGATTATTACACAGACAGACAGGTACACAGCACACATCTCCAATTACCGAGAATCAAAGCAAGTAAACATCAAACAGGTTGATTTCACGCAAACATCCAGGGCAGGGATGTTAATGACTCCATGTAAGGAAGTGTGCGGCTGCCGTTTCATTGGTTAGAAAGAGAAGTACGAGATCTGTGCTCAAAACATTGGAAGATAAAACTAAACCAGCAGCATACGAGAGTCATTACAATCTGAACAAACTCCCCAGCGATGTGGCTGAAGAGACAATTTGGGAACATTCAAAAACAGACTGGATAGGATCCTTGATCACTTGACACCAAACGAGCACGATGGGGCGAATGGCCTCCTCTCGTTTGGACACTTTCTTATGTTTCTTATGTTCTTATACATTAATAAATATATCACTGAACACATTACTGCAGTGAAGATATTCAGAGCTCTTGTCATGGTCCCATGGAAGTGGTTAAAAGAATAGTAATACTGCTATCACCACTACTACCACTACTACAAACAGGTTTAAAGAACAGTGTCTTCTGTGTGGAAAGGGGGGATACTCTTGGGATCTGAACTGATATAATCACAAGCCTGACTGACAAACCCAGAGGTCTCCTTTTCATTTCAGACACAGGTTCGAATCCAGCAGCGTCCGACTGTACACACTGGGGTTGGATTTTACAGAATTGCACAACGTACAATTAAAAAACCTTGTGATTATCGCTTGTCACGTCCTGCAGGCCAGAGCAGGAACTATATTTAGGTGGACGGGCTTTATACAGATCACAGAGACGTTGTTAGTCAGTAATAACCCAGAGAGAATAGACACTATTGTTTAAATTATGAATATGCTACTAGAAACCCTGTGAGCTTCCTATAAAAAAAGTATACTGTTATAAATAAATAAACACAGGAGAGAAAGGAGGAGAGAGTTGCAGGGGTGAACTTATTTAAGTGGAGGTATTATGTTAATAATAATAATAATAATAATAATAATAATAATAATAATAATAATAATAATAATAATAATAATAATAATAATAATAGGATGACGGTTTACAGTACAAGGATGATATTAATAATTGTTAAAGTAATAACTGAGTTATCTCACAAACTGCCTTACACACGAGAACAAGAGTCAATAAAACTAAAAACACAATAATTTGTAAAGGCTGGTTACTATCAAGTTATTAAGACTTTATATCATGTCTATAATGTGTGTTATAACGGATTTATAATAAGTGTATAGCCTCATTAAAACAACACTGAGGTAGAACACCCTCAAGGAAACCACATCAAGGTAATCTGAACATTTAAAACAATAACTGAATGGGTCTGAGATTAGCCAGGATGATTTTAGTGTCATTTATAACATGAGGGGCGACACTCCAGTCTGAGGTGCTCTTCCGCATGTGCTGTGCACTTCAGCCGTGAAAGCTTCTCCACAGAGAGTGATCATAGGAGGACAAGCAAATTAGCAGAGGCCGCCGACAGATGAGACACGCCGTCGCCCTTGCTCCCTTCCGCACCTGTCTGCCATTAACAGCGACGCAGGGCGCTTTCAACTCCCGACACCGAACCCTTAATCCGCCACCTACCAATTATTATTATTTATTTATTTATTTTTATATAAAAGAATAATGGATAATCCGGGTTGAAATAATTGACTGAGCGGCAGCATTATTAATGAACCAGGAGGCCGGCACGTCTGCAGCGCGGAGGCAGGCAGCGACACGGACTCTCGGTGGACACGGTGGGTTTAGTCCAATTACGCACTGAAACTCAGAGCAGTAACTTGAAGACAGAAGGAGTCTGTGAATAGGTGAATAAAGAGATGCTTTACTCATCTGCATTTTTATAATTGTCTCTTTCATTTATATTCACGGACACAGTCGGCCACAGCTGTACTCTAGACCCACAGTGTTCTCCAGTGCAGGTGGATTGAGTGACTCTTGGACTGTGCCTCTGCACACCTGGAAGAGCCCACATCCAGTAAATCACCGAGACAGAGGAGGGATGGAGGATGGAGAGCTCTGAATCTTTTACTGCCTCCCGTTGTGGCAGCCAGAATAAAGCAGTTTTCTCAAAGCTGCGAGAGGAATGGGATTTTCTGCCCTTCGTATTGTAATCCACAAGTGGTGCTGATTTTGCTGACAGGTCGCTTTGCACACACACACGCACGCACGCACACGCACGCACACACACGAAAAAATACAGAATGGCATTTTCTTCCCCTTCCCACACAGAAGTGACAGCGCACCCTGGAAAGAGAAACAAACGTGTAAACAAGCAAACAGACAAACCACAACCGAATGCATGTGAGTGTGAGCGGGAAAAGGGGAAAAGGGGGGAAACATGATGAGGTGAATTACTAGCTGAAGGGCTGGCGAGCTCCTGGCGGAGGTAGATAAATCTGGGGTGAATGGGACAGCAGATAAAATGCACGGGAGATGAATATAGCGCTTTCTTCAGAAGTCTCAGTTAATCTGTAATTACTGTTCTCTCCTGGCCAGAAAGATATGCCAATTACTGGCACTACGACGGCAGCTTTGTGAAGTGCAATTACTTTAAGCGGCAAACTGTCCGCGGCTCAGGGAAACCGTGCAACAATTAAAAGCCCTGTGTCAGCTGGTTATTCCCGAGCTCTGCATTTAAATATTGATATGCACTTTCCACGGGCGCGTGTTTGAATGTGTGTAACCAGGCACACGTAACAGAACTATACAAGTTTTACGTTTTTTTTTTTTTTCTTTTTCATGATCTCTTAAAAGCCTTGCAGCGACTCGAATAAATCTCGCCGACATTAATTTGGAGAGACTTAGTATTCGGTGTTTGGATAGCACTTCCAGCTGACTGCATATCAGCGCTCTTGGTATTCATTAGACAAGGAGAGCTCGGGTCTCGCCTTCACTTCTCCTGGAGCACGGCATTGCTGAAGACTTCGCTGTGTGAACCCTGACTGAAGTCTGGGCTCAGATCAGTTTATTTACCTTTATAATAAACATTGATAAAGTATTATATATTGCATGGTGCATATGTGATGATATTTAGGTGAATAAAGGTATTATTAAGCCAGGGAACCCAAACCACAATTCTGTTAAACTGTATGTAAATGCCCTTGTTTTTACAATTTCTTTTACTAGATATTTATCCACTTCTTGTTATAATGTTTTATAGATGAGCATCTCCACTTCTCTCTTACTCACAGATAACTTAAAAATAAGCAGACATGTTTAAAGGGTGTTTGAGTATCAGTGGCCACAGATGGGCTTCATTCAGACCAGGTCGGGCCAAAACCACAGTTTTTTTTAATGAGTGCTTGTTTTATTTTTAACTTTGTTTGCCTTTTCCTCCCTGGGAGAGCGGTCGACGGTCTCTCCTGTAGGTTTCTGCTGATATCCGCTGTCATCACAAGAGCCCAGAAGGATAACAAACAGGTTCATTTGTGCTCCCCGCCTCCCTGTTCTTTCTAATAATTCTTTATCTGCTTTTTATTCTTCACTGGGTGCCTCTTCCTTAGCGCCTTGCTTTGGATTTAATATCCTCTGGTTATATTTTTTTCAGGGAGCAGGTACACAATCTGTTTGTAATTTCTACAGAGTCTTTGTTCTGCTAAAAATAAATCGGGGCTGGCGTTGACCCTGATTAAAATCTCTTGCAGCTTTGGTTTAAATAAGCATGGCTTTCAATAAGAGGTATGGTGTGGGGAATGTTTATCTGCAAACCCTGCTGGTAATAGTCTCACAACTCTCTTAAAATTAGTGTAATAACAGGACAACTGTCACCAATATCATGTGTTTAAAATTACGATAATACTTTGTTAAAAATCAATGTATAGGGCCGTGTACCGCATAATGAAAACCCTGCATATTGCAATATTCTCAAGTAAAGTCTTCTGTACTCGACTGTATGTGTCTGAACTGGTGCAGCGAAACTCGAAAGCCATTTACAGAGAAGAACAATGTGGACCGACTTGTCCAACCCCCCCACCCACGACTCCCTCTCCCTCCCTTAAGGTTCCCGTAGTTGTTATGCTTTCAACAAGATATAAAGGCATTATGAATAGTACAGTGCATTAAGGGAGAGCAGCTACTATTGAGTACAGATGTACTAAGATAAACGGACGCGCAGTACATCAAATGTTAATTAAATAGTATAAATACAAGAGCTGTGAATGCGATGGCAGTGGCTTCTAGCACACAATGTTATCTTTATGTTCCACGCTGCACTTACTCGGGCAACAGGGCGTTCGAGCAGCGGCACGATGAGTTGAATCTGCCTGCGCACAATGAGAGCTTGTGCATTTTTCACTTCATTGGCTGCCTCTCGCAACTGCACAGCCTTGAAGCTCTTTCATGCCTTCGTTTGAGCGATGTCCTGGGACAGCTTGAAAATGGTCCCAGACACTGCCATCGATGCACATTTGAATATCCAACAATCATGACAATCGGGGCAATTAAACATATGCGAGGAACAGCAAAGCCATGCAGCCAGGTTACTAATTACCTCCCAGCCACCCACTGTGCAGATAAATCTTGTTTTATCACTCACTTCCCCCCCTTCCATGAGAGAGACATTAATTATTTATTTTTCTTGTGCTTTTCTTTTTTTTTTAGCTAGTCTGAGGGATAATGGTTTAGAGAGACTTGAAAATGGGCTTAATTGAAAACTGAATTACATCCAACTCATGTGACTGCCAGAAATGAGATAGACCCTGAGAGGGAGGACTGTTTTTGCTGTGGTTGTTTTTGGCGTTGAAAAAGGTGGGAAAAGGTTCAGAAAAGAGAGGAGAATACCAGAGCTGCTTATGAATGTGTTATTAATGATTTATACACATTTAATAGATTATTAATAAATACTTTACAAAGCATTCATAATGCATTATACATTATTTAACTGCAATACCTTGAATGGTCACACAGTTGAACAGGTAGCTAAAAAGTATCCCTCGTACAAATCATTTATTATCAAAAAGCATAAATAATTTATTGGGAATATGTCAAAGCAGTAAAGAAATTTGCTTTATAACATGTTCATATATTATTTAAATGAGGGATGCTTTTTAGCTACCTGTTCAACTTTGTGACCATTCCATGTATTGCTATAATTGAGTAGTTATAACGAGTTTATAATGCATTACTAATGTTTTATACAGTATAAGAACATAAGAAGAACATTAAAACATAAGAAAATTTACAATCGAGAGGAGGCCATTCGCCCCATCGTGCTCGTTTGGTGTCCATTAATAACTAAGTGATCGAGGATCCTATTCAGTCTGTTTTTGAATGTTCCCAAATTATCTCTTCAGCCACATCACTGGGGAGTTTGTTCAGATTGTGACACCTCTCTGTGTGAAGAAGTGTCTCCTGTTTTCTGTCTTGAATGCCTTGAAGCCCAATTTCCATTTGTGTCCCCGGGTGCATGTCCATGCATCAGGGGACATCTATTAAACATTTAATCATCTATTAAACATTTATAAAATCATGAATAGAATTTATAATCAGCACGTTATTATAGTGTTATCTGTATTTCATAATTTATTTATTTAATTACCCTTAATCTCACTAGATTAAATGTCCACAATTAAATTCTTATTTAAATGTCCCAATCACAAATTTTGGTAATGCTTTAGTGACCCAATATAATATTAATTAGATATTCGATTGATAATATATTAATATTCAACTAATATGCTAAATAAATATCAATAGAATATTAATGTAAAATCTCTCTATACCAAAAATGCTGATAGCCTGAAAATAAAAAAATAAAAGAAGTGGAGATATCCAACCCATAAACCAACTTACACAAAACAATTAGGGTGAACGTAGATATCTCCACATTACATGGCTGAGCTGTTGTTTCCATGCCCACAACGTTTTAGGTATAGATAAATATTCCATTAACATTGAACTTAACTTTAATTATCAAGAAATAGAGTGTTAATATATGTTCAATTGAATATCTATTCCATATTAAATTGGGCCACACAATCTACAGCGTCACTCTCATTTCTAACGCCTGGTCTGGAATTCAATCTGATAATTTCGATTTTCAAAGTTATGGATTCTCTATTGGTGGGGAAAATGGTATATATGTAAAATATTTCATTCTCATGTTTCATTGCAGCCTCTTAAATATAAGCCTCATCAGAAAGTATGGGGGATTTATGGAAAATAAATTACTAAACCAATTCAAGCATGTAGACTTTCCGAGCTTTTGCGGTGGTAAATGCATCCTCCCGACAAGTGTAATGGTCTGAATGATCTCTCCCTATGTTGTATTAGTTGTATCTATAGTTTTAATATATTTTTTAGAAAAACATTGCATGTTTTTTTGGGCTAAATAAAAACAATTCGACTGTGTATTTTTTCCCAATCTGCATCTTTATTGCCTTTTTTTATTAGAAATTGTAAGGATTCTCACATGCTTTAGCGATTTTCTCTCCTTACAATAACTTGCCATTACACACGAACAACCCATTCATGCTGATAAAAGACAGGCTTTGTGACAGGAAAATGATCTGCAATTTGATTTTCTCTTTCCTGACTCACCTTTCTACAAATAATTGAACAGAATTACAATATTCAGAGAGGACCACTGCAACCCACATGGCGTCAACTGCGACTTTTCAAAATATGATTCATGTATTTTAATATTAAATTATTCATAGCTGTCCATTGTCAAATAGAAATTAGATTGTTCTAGTCATTGCAACACAATTAGGGGTTTAGTGTCATTTAAAAAATAAGGAATCTATTATTGTAACTGCTGCTTTACTGACTATTGGTTAAAAAAGGGTCCTTCTGGGTGTTTGACAAGCTTTAGAGAATGTAACATAGAAACTGATTCATATTTAACCAATTTTGACTTAATTGACTCTCACAAGAAGCAAATTAACTCCTAAAAAAAAAAGTCCTTATCATTCCAGAACACTGCGATCTGTGATTCTGTGTTTGGCGGACGGTTCTTGTTTACAGGAATATGAATTCACTCCACCTAAAAGCGATTCAATGATTTATACATCTTATGCTTAAGTAAAATAAAACGCTAACAGGGCAGACAGGCTGTGGAAAAGACTGGGTGCATCTCTGTCCCCCACACGGTGTTCGGCACTATTTACAACCCTCCCCAACTCCACAACGAGAAAACGAAACAACAAAATGTATATTTATCAGCATGAAAGAGAGACAGCACATGAAAGAGGTTCAGTCCAAATGTTTTAAAGCTGCTCTGATTGCAGTGAAATGTGGATCAGGACTTAATGTTGGCTATTGTTTCCAAAGGAATCCTAATAATGTGTTTAGAAAATTATTCTGTTGGCGAGACATAAGGGCAACGTCCCACTGAGCCCAGACAAACCAGGTTGTTACATCACAAAATGAGTTATATCTAATGCTCATCTTTGCACCATTGGGAAATATGGTTGAATATTGTTACATTATTTAGTTTGTATTGAGAGATCAGGGCCAACTAATTTGTGAAGTAGTTTATAATACATTTCTGTAATGCGTTGTCAATAATTTATACCAACTTTACAACCTATAAAACAAATCAAATCTTAAGCAAGATGTTACATTGGCAGACGTAAGAGTCATATTTATTTTTCATGTCATTAATTAAGTATTAAATGCATAGAAACTGACATGACGCGACGATTTTCGCATACAAAGCCGTCTCACATCCATCCAAGTCTTTTTGTTTAATTAATTTCAATTGTATTTCACCAGGCATGTTTTTATGATGGGGAGATAAAAATGTTTTATTATTTTATTATCTACGGCATGACACTAAACGATAATACTTTTATCATTAGATTGTGGCAACCCATTTATCCTGCACGCACGACAACACGGTGAGGAAACGCCTGCGATCTCATTCCCCAGATAGGAGCATCCCATCGAGTAATGATAAATAAATAAACACAATCAGCTTTCACACACTATATAGCATCTAGATATACATCCCTGACACATGACTGACAGCCAGCAGCTACTGTGAGTTGATAATTAATTTACAGAGTAGTAGTTTATCCATCAGAAACCAGAATTAAGGTTCATTGGTTTCCCTGACAAAGTTGAGGCACCAGTCCAAGTTAGGTTTTGAGCAACCGGAGCTCATAATTACACACTAACACCCAGACATCTGGAGTTATGCTTCCTGCCGTCCTTGCAGCCCAAAAAACCGACACCAAAGCATTTTGTCAGGAGTGATCTGTAAATCTACCTCCATTAGGAACAGTGAACAGCAGATGCATGTAGAGGCTGCGTGTCAACTGTCCCAGACTCATGAATATTGTATCGCAATCTGTGTGGGGTTAGTTATTACAGACAAACAAACACACACACACATTCCCCAAAGGGTTGTAGACTAAGAGGAGCCTGATTGGTCAGGCGACCCCAGGCGGTCAAGAGTAAAGTGAGACATTGGTCGGCCGAGCTGTCAATCACCTGCTTCGGATTGAAAATGTGAATTGGAGGCTAGTTTGTTGACGTTTGGACTGAAGAAATGAATGAAGCCTGTTGAACAGAGTTAAGACTAAATCCCTTGCTGCCTAATTGACACTGTTAATGGAGTTTTGCTTGAGGCTACCCTACCAAACCTGCATTATGCAAAACCAAGACTACTTCAGTTAAGTCTTGCCCTGCTCTTACTCGAGCTGACACACTTGATGGACTGGGATGTGTCTCGCGCTCACCGCTGACTTTCAGCCACCTCAACACTTTCAGTCCAGACAGGAATGGCAAATTTGTTCATAAACCTACTGACGGGTGCAAAGCTGTTGGCTCCTATGTGAGAAGCCGACTGTTGCCTTTTAAAAACTGAGTTCACCTGCTCAGTGTGAGCTGCACTGATGAATACGATGCATTTGACACCTCCTGGACAGTTTTCTCAAGCTTGTTAGTTTGAACAGTATAATGGTGACTTACATGTGATTTATATTTGCACTGTATGTAAGTACACATGTATGGACTATGTGTATGGACTGTACGTTCGTTTGCATGGACTGTGTGTAAGTGAAATGGGACTCATTGTGTATTGAGCTCATTGCAATGATGTCATCTCTGAATTCAGTAAAGTGTATAAATATCTCGTGTGGAGAGACTGGTATTTTGGTGTAGCCGGTTTGGTCGCTCTGCTGGTGGAGAGCTGTGGCTGAGACTGTGGTCTGAATAATTCAAAGTACTTGCATACATACACACAGTCCATACATGCATATGTAGCATGTGCAGATCGGGGCGTGTGTATGGACTGTGCGTATGTATGAAAGTACTTTTTATATCAGGGGAAAACAGATGGACTCAGAAGAGGGTCGAGGCTAAAGCGCCACCCAGAGCTGCAGACACAACTCAAAGAAACCAATAACTGTAATTGCGCTCATCCCGAGGACCCTGGAGAACCCGTTACTGCGACACGAGTGAGGGCTGTGAAGAGGTTAAACCCGAAAGAGAGGCAGGAGGCGTGGAGGAATGAGGAAATGTAGGTCAGACAGAGACGAGTGCGGATGTAACGGAATAGCTGGAAGGTTGTCAAAAACTGGGAAAAGCAGGTCAGCCTGACATCAAGGCATGACTGAACACAAAGAGAATCTGTTAAAGCAAATTCAAGCAACCACAACAAAGGGGAAACCCCCCACCGGAATCCACAAAGTGTCGGTGCTGGTTTTAAGGGTAAAATCGTGGCCCAGCGGCGCTGAGCTCGGCGAGAGAGCCACGTTCGCTTGACAGAGGCAATATCGCTTTCGCAAATTGCTGTCTGGATATGCACAGTACGACAATAAATGTGCGACCGGCGAGGCCGCACCACCCTCATCAGCTGGCACCAGCACGCCAACCTGGGGAGCTCAAAGGGAAACAGTGACAGATGTTTTAAAAATTAAGATCCAGTGTTGCAGATATTGCACTAGACACGGAAGATATGTGCCATCAGAAACATTAATATAGCAGCAGCACTGAGGAGGCACCCTATGAAATAAGTTCCGCTGACTGCCTGAAAGATGCAAAGATAGAGAAGCATTATGAAAAATAATAAGACGACTTGATTTGAAATGCGCTGAAAAGTGAACCCCAGTGCCTTCATTTAACACCTCTTTTATTATTCTGACTATCTCTGTTTTTGCTTGTATACCGCAGATCCACATTATATTACATTTAAATGTGAACGTTTGAAAAGCTGAAGCCATTCCTCAATTATTTATGATTTTGTTGGAGAGAAAACAAACAAAGATTTTAAATAAAGTCACACAATCGGATTATCTTTAATCATTTTCATTTGTGGTGCAGATAAACAGATGGTGTTGATCAGCTGGGGATACAATATTTGCCACAGAGTGGATTCATTCATTGCTAGAACAGTCAGCGCATGAGATTCAGACCCGAAGTTATAAAGAGAAGGTCAAATTTGAGTTCATTAGGGACTCGTTTCAATAAACGAAACCCCTTCTATGTCCTACCACACCGTGTGTGTCACCTTCAAAAACAGCAAAATACCTTTCAGCAGAGATCATTTAGGAACAATTAAATGTTTTCCTGGAACCGACCAGACAGACACAACCTGATGATGTCATCCTCAATGTAACCTAAAGAATTTAATCTGATTCAACAGGTGCTAAAGTGAGTCAGTTCTTAATAATAATAATAATAATAATAATAATAATAATAATAATAATAATAATAATGGGGTGATATACGGGAATATCCTTCAAGAAATGGTGCAAATCAGAAAAAGTTAAAAATAAATGTACATGTGTTTATAATGTGATTATGTTTATTGTGTTAATTGATAGATTATTATAGAAATGTAGGACTTTCCTGTATTGACTGTACAATTGACGAGTATAAAGTCAAACCTTATCCCGAGACAGATCATTTGTTTTGGTTTCGTCCTCAGCTCTCATATCGCCACCTGTGACGAGTAACAGGTAAGAATTGAATTCACAGACTCATATTTATCACACCTAAACCGAGCAGATTGTTGCCCAGGCGATGATAACCAGATGAAGTCATATTATTTTACAGCGTGGTTGGCTGGTACAGGGTTTACAGGTCTAATAGAATATTGATTTAGGTGGGAGGGAGAAAAACAACCCACAAGAGCATCTACTAAGCAGCAAATAAAATTCTGAGAGTGTGGTCACAATTACTAAGACTTCACTGTCATTCAAGGCGATTGGCAATCACGGGCAGGGCTCTGCCTCCAGCTATAAAAAAAGTGGTGGAGTTAGGGACTCATCTTAGCATTGAGTGTGGAGAAAATACTTAACCCAGAAAAACCCAGAAGTCATGAAGTCTGTAAAGAGGCGATGGTCATGAGGGCGATGATCGGAGTCTTCGAGACCATCTGGGTGGAGAGAGACGCCAATAAAGCCTATTAAACTTATTCCAGGATATTAATTAAACCTCTCTGGGCTGGGAGTTGCTTCCACACAGAACCACACATATGGAGCGCTACGGCCCCTAAGTGTCCATGGATACGACATCTTTTGATTCCCATTAAATTTAATACCTGCCTATTAAAAAATGACAAAACAGACGCAATATATGACCACGCTGAAGGACACTAGAGCGTGCCGAGGTCCCAGCACCAGCTGTGCTTAATTGACATTAATATTTGATGTGCTCCCTCTCGCTCCCAGTGCCGCGTGTGGCTGCGCTCTCCTCTTCTCTCCAGGATGCTTTACAACTTTGTTTTAATTACAACTTCAAGCTGATTTAGGGTGAGACCAGCGAGAGGCACAGAATGTGACTCTCAGGAAACGTCCTTTCAGAAAGTCAAGCCTCAGCAAAGAGACAGACGTTCGGTCTGGGGCGGATGGCGTCGTCTCATGCGAGAACCGTGGATGCAAATGGTGACGGCAGACGATTTTTAAGAGGGCAGTTAAATCATTGCAGTGCTGTGCGGACGTATGTGGTGGAAGGTACCATTCAGAGATGGCAGAAAACTATCCCACCTGTCCGATGTTTTAAGAGTTTTTTTTTTAAGAAATGTATTGATGCTCTTTTTTCCAAAAATCGCAAACAAACTTTAAATGCATTTCTTAGGGTGCCTATTGTTTTACATTGTGGTCAGAATGTTGACTTTTTGTACTTCCTCTGTTTCAGACAATACATACTGTAGATACATCTCCAATAACCCTTGTGGAAATTCACCACATCCAGTTTGCACAATAATTTAGCACTGGATACCAAAGGGTATCCATAATGGTAATTCCATAAAACTTACATGGCTTTGGCATGGCTTTCCGTGGTTCGTATCATGGTGTACAAAGCTATACTAAGCCTCACCAAATTTGAACTACAAAGCATCTTTTCTGTGATTTTACCATGGTTTACTCCAGTAAGCTTTTAGAGGGAAGAATTTCTGCATATATGATAAATGTGGGTTCTGTCATTAGAATCAGAAACAGGGCTTTTCACCACTGATTTGCCTACCCCAGGGCTGTCAAACACCAGTCTTCCAGGACCGCAATCATGTGGGTTTCATGGGTATTTTCAAATCAGCTACTTGTGAACTGGAAACAATACCTGACCTGTGCAATTAAGCCGATTCGTTAATTTGTGGACTCAGTGATGGATGGGAAACCAGAAGATCGTTCTGGCCTTCAGGACATGAGTTTGACCTCCTCCACTGTGCTCTGCAGTGTGAAAGTTGAGTGTCGATTTGGATGCAGCGGCCGCCGGTTCATGAGTCACCCGTGACACCCACTGCAAATGAATGTGAGTTCATTCTGCTGGGTGATCATTTATGTAAACCACGCAGGGCTGTAGGTTCTCCACACAGCGTGTTGCCATGTTACAATGTTGGGAAATTAAGTAAAAAAAAATAAAAAATAAAAAATAAAAAAATAAAAGGTAGTTAAACAAAACAGAAATAAAGTAAGATTTAAAAAAAAAAACTTAAAAACATGGATTGTTATTTACAGCAAGCTAAGAATGTACCCAGAAGCAGCATTTGAGAAGCTAATGCCTCTATTTACATTTTAAATCCCATTAAGCTGTAGAGAAAGCAGTGCCGGTTGACTCGATCCTACGCTGCTAGAAACTTGTGAAGGAAAGACATCAAAGATGCTTGGAGTCCAAATCGATGAAGCCCAGCCTGTAATGGGGCAAACGCACAGAGGAGGGGGGGCACAGTCGTCGACAAACCAGCGGCAGCCGTCGAGAAACCACTGAGGTATTGAAACAGGAAGACAGGCAGGCAGAACAGAGAAGAAAAAGGGTGACAAACATCACCTCCTCCATGCACAAATGTGTGCGACTGAGTGTGTGTGTGGGTGTGTGTGGGTGGAGGGGTGGGGGGGCGGTTTTAGCTGGTCAAACTCCAGCGCTACAACATCCCACATTGCTCCGTCTCTTAGGAACGCTACCGAAATACCATTTTGTATTAAAAAAAGCACAGAAAAAAGAATTAAGAGAACGTCACGTCACACTTTGCGCCATTCGACCGTTTCCCCATTAGGAAATCTGAAGTTTCCTTGTTTGTCTCTTAAAGGGAAGTTTGACCGAACAGTCACGGCTTTCCCTGCAATCAGCGCCTCGGCTCTTTTCTTCTTCACTGCTGCCAGATGGTTTATTAATTGATTTCTGACAATATACCACTGTGGGCTTGAAGTTTGCACATTAACGGCTCACAAAGGCTCGAGTATTCATTCAGCACGCATCACAAAGAAGAGAGTGTTAAGGCAGCAACAGAAGTGAAAGGCAAAAGAAAGGAATGCAGCTGGGGCAACTGCCATGTTTGGAGAAATTAAAGTGAACGAGTCACCTTGCTTTCCTTCCCGGTTTCCACCCTTCATTTCTCTCTCTCTTTCTCTCGCTCTCTCCATATAATCTGGAAGAATCCTATACCTTTCCCGTAAGCTTTATGTTCTCAGGGCTTTTGCACTGCTCAAACTCCGGGCAGGATCATCTGCTGGCTCTTGAAGTTGAAAGCAACAGCTGCAGGAGAAGTGTGGAGGGGGAACGGTCTGCTTGGCGCTGCGCTCGAGCAACGGGCAAAGCAAGTGTCAGTGTGAATCCAGCAAGGGTGCACAGGTTGCGCCCGAATAACTGGGAGCAAACGTGCTGCCTTTGTTCTCTATCCACCGTCAAGGTGAACGGTAGCCAACAAAGGCAGCCAGGAGTTTCAAGTGACCTGTAGCTGGCCTTCAACAGTTTTTTCTGTCCTCTATCTCAGCCACGTTTTCACAGAGGCGTCCTTCCTCGTTTGTAGTCAGTGAGTCATGGGCTTCTTATTAGCATTGATCTCCAGTCGTGTCCACACTCAGAAGACAGGTCAACCTCTCGTGTTAAATCACAACGGCTCTCGAGTGCGCTGGCAAGTGGCCACGGTACCTGGATAGGCATTCATCATTTCCCTGGTTTGTTTTCGGAGGTGAGAAGCAGGTATTCTGTAACACGGGGGAAAAAGTGACAGCTGAAGTGCAACAGCTCGTTGATTTTATTTCTGGTTTCGCGGCATTCGCTTGCGGCGGGAGATGAACGGAAGAGGGCTTTTGATTTCATTTCTCCCTGAATGACCAGAGGAACAGCAGAACATTACAAATACATTAATACATGAATAAAGGGACATATTCTGTGGCATGGTTTGTAATGGGAGATCTGTGAAAGTGAGAGAAGCACCAGAATCATTGCATCGGACTGCAAGAGCAGGGCAGGAGGGTGAAGGAGTGTGAAACGCAAACAAATAGACACGTTTTGTAGTCAATCAACCTTGGACTGGCTACCGAACGAGCTTACGGCTTACGACCACCTGCCCCTCCCGGATAACAGGCAACAGTGAAGTGTCACTATATATATATATATATATATACACACACACACACACACACACATATACAGCACCAGGTGTCTTTTGGAATGAACATTTTTAAATTTTTAAAGGTATTTAACACTCGTGCATTTCCACATATACAGGCCTTTAAAGAAAGAAAGAAAAAAACAGACAAGAAAAACTCCCAGCACTCCTGGCGAGCACTTTTCAGTTTCCATGACGAAAAGGGAAAGTTTTGTAGAGCAGGGAAACATTTCGGCTGAACCGTTCAATTTACAGCTGCTGCTGGAAATCACAGTGGAGATTCTGGAGGCCTTTTTACGAGATGCTTTTCAGCAGCTTCAAAAGAGCTCTGGCTGGAGTTCATTCTGTCCCAAGTTTAATAAGTTATCTTTCTGCGTTTTTCCTTTTATTGGTTTGCTGCGGCGCTGGAGAGTTGTCAGCGTCAAAGAGGCAGCCATCAGTCAATCCACAGAACACAAACACAGAGGCAGGGGCTGCTCGGGAAAGAAAAAATGGAGAGAAAAAAGATTGTGGAGGAAAGAAACAAACAAAAAGCTCACACTGTTATGAACGGGAATTCGGTAATTGAAAATTGTGAAAAGGCAGGGAGCCCAGGCTGCAGTGAAGGGTTTTACATTCCATACTAGAGTGAAAAAAATAACTTTGCCAGTGGTTCCATTAATGCAATTTTGTCGTCTTTTGTTGCTGCCAGTGTAGTGTCACCTCCAAGTATGTTACCTACTGTGTGTAAACGTTTCCTGTAGAAGACAACTTATTTAAAATCACAGAAGCTGCAATAATCTCCTCCCACATACTGATATTGTGAAAAAACATGCTACGCGACATTAACATTATTTGGCAACAAATTACTATTGATATAAACTGAACTGAAAAGTATTTGCAACAAATATCCCTTCATAATTGCATATCCATTAATTAATTATAGAAACAAAACACATACAGAAAGCACATCCTGGAATAAATCGGTTAAGAACGATAATTATTACTGCATCAATTTTGTTGTTGATTCATTGTGGCGTTTATTGTTTTTTTATAATCTGAGTTGATTTGTCATGGTTAGTGTGAGTCAATAGCAACAAAGGCAATGCTTTCATTCTGCCCCAACAACCTTATCCGACTGTACTGAGCTTTATACTTCAATGTGGGCTAAATGGAGGTAATCTTCCCGGAGCAACTAGCTCAGAAAGCGAATGTTGTAGTATTACGGTGTCAAAAGGAATAACATGCCAATTTCTGTTCCTAAAAGCCCATATTGTTGTTTTCCTACTTCATCAATACAATTGCCTCCCATTTCCGACGGCCCTGGGACAGCATTGTGCTGTGGCCAGAATGTTGTGTATAAAGATTTTATAAACTAAAACTGGAAGCCACTTAAAGGGAGAGGCTTGTCGCCTACTGGACACTTACTTTGTCTTGGAAGGATGTGATGCCATGACCTTCCACACACAAAACAGAGGACGTGGTCTTTGTACATAGATTACATAGATGTACAGGCATACACAACCCTCTGGACAGTAGATGTGTCACACTGGTTTATCATGTGTAAAAACAGAACACATACAAACACACACATTCACACATATAAGCAGGGCACATTTTAGGCCAGGACAATGTTACATCCGTATAGTTGTGGACACGTGGCTTCCATGCAACATCACTCATGAGAATGTGACAAATGATAGTTTAGGTCGTTATGTTTTAGAAAAGCAATCTTTAATGGACATCAAAAGGCGAACTCTCATCTCCCCCTTATCGAGTGCATTCTCGCTGCACCGATATCTATAAACAAAAAACGCAGTAAGTTATTGGAATAATAAACACAATGTTGACAGCAATATTATTCTGATTTTTTTTTCAATTTGATGGGAACAGGAGTGTCTATGTGACAATATACAATATTACAGACATCTATTATGAATCACAATGAAAGAATGCCAGCAAGGGGGTTTATTTTTATGTTCTTTGTTAATATTTTCATACAAATTGTGAATATATTCTATGTAAAACTGTGGCGAATAAGAACACATTAACTATGGATTCACATTTTTCATAGGTGATTCCTTATGACATACATCTAGCATTGTTCTTTGCTGAACAATTTCTGGCACCGTTTCTCTCTTTCTTTTTCCTCTCCCTTTCGCCCAATTTATGTCCACAAAAGCAACGCATCCTGTGGAAGCGTGTTATTCAATCACAGAAAACAACGGCGGCTTCACCGAAGAACAGCAGAGCAGCAGAAACGAGTACAGAGCTGTTGGACAATTTATCCAGGAACTTGAGAGGAACATTTTGTATAAAACAGCACTCAGTTTTTAATTAGCCGAGGCTGAGGTCAGAAGATCTTGTCAATCTAAGTATAATTACCGTATTTTATTAAACCCATTCAAAGAGAAGCACAGCACTCCCCTGCTGTTTTAATTCATGGTTAAAATCTGGTTTAGTTACCACCTATTGATGTGATTCAATTAAAACAACACGCTTACAGAAACGCTGGACTCAAAATTACATTCATTTTGTATATTTATTGTGAAAGTGCAATAAACACTTACTTTCATTCTTGGTTTTATTTGGTAATTTAGATCCATCACATCTAATGTATAAGGCTGTTATCTGGAATACATTGTTCCTCTTGTTTTCTTTGTACTATTTAGTGTTTCATAATTGCAAATTCAAATTTCCTACACAACACTGATCAGAACTCTTTAGGCTTCAGTACTGAGTAGACACTATAAATACACATTACATTTTTCCAAAGCAGAAACCGAAAAACAGAACAAAAACAACCCTTCAACTCTCAGACTCGATTGCTTTTGCTGCCACTCAATTTGTGCTCTTGCTGTCAAATCCTTCAGCAAGATGACCACCCAGAATCAACGGAGCTGGCAGGGAGATGAATGATTGGCAGACACACAGTGCTCATGCACAGATGGATGTGGGTCCATACTGAGCACATGATGTTGGAATATCCCACCAGCTGCAGTCGCTATACCTTGATGGCTTCCGCACTAGCTGTGTGAAGATCTGAGTGGCTGGTCGTGGGTCTTTTTTTGTTTTGTTTGTTTATCACTGATTGCTCTCCAGCAGCTGACAGATAAATGCACCCACTGGCCATGTTGACAAAGCATCACTTCTGTGTCATGATCTGAGGGTGTGTGTGTTTTGCTGTCGGCTGGTACCTGTACCGGGCCGCACTGCAATGGGGTTCGACTGTCCATAGGCAATGTTACGGATCAAAGCCGCTGAGAAGGAAGCAGTGTGCATTCTGGGAATGAGGGGATGTGCTTATTGACAGTGCTGTGAATAGAGCCACCATTCATTGCACTCTTGGATTATCTGAAGGCAGTGTTGAAAATTGAGCACTTCTGAATAACTTTCGTCCATTTGTGAACTCTCGCACACTAATCACATGATGCACACATGTGACACAAAGCCTTGGAAGATGAACTCCTTGCATTATCTTTTTCGATTGTCACACAGCACTCAGTGGCTGATGCATCCCCCCCCCCCCCCCCGCACCAAAAAGTAGACGACAGGGTGGCATTAGACTATCATCATTCACCATCAGGACCTTGAGTGAAAACGAGTGCAGGAAATTGGACAGCTTGAAGATGAGGCTACTTAGGTGTAAAACATGAACAAGGGGGATCCAATAGCACATAATGAGGAAATAACAAGAAAGCGGATGGATCAGACCGATGTGGAAATAAGAGCGTACAGATTGCTGCGGTAGTGACATGGCGAGGGAATGAAGGATGAGGTCGATTGAATGAGTTTTCACAGTGTGTATTTAAAAACAATGCCTTCAGCCCGGGGTGATATGGAATCGCCTTGTGGAAAAGAATATTTAATAAGAGCAAGGTTATCTTTACTGGAAGTGAGGACAACATCCCCCCCTTTTTATTTATTTTAGCATGTCGTTATCTTCTCCCTCGATTCCTTGATCTTATTAATTTATTGATTTCTGAATCACGTCCGAATCGCAGGGTCTTCACATCCTCACTGGGTTGAGTTTCGGATCTGAGTTCAATTTAAATAAAATGTTTGGTGGTTTTGTTTGGTTGTGTTCATTTCCCCTCAAGGATAAGAATGGCTGATAAAACTACAGGAATCCACAGGGGTCAACAAGTTAACGACAGCCATCCTTACGACTTCAGTAAATCAATGCTAATCCTTAGGTAGTAACAGTTTCTTTCCCCCCTTCACTCGTATGAGCAGTAGAGGAACTGACAACATCCTTCAGGCACCGCTGCATCTGCTTAACATAAAAACATCTTTTCATAAGTGTTCAAACTGTGATAAACTGTTAGATATGTTTTTCCATAGGAATACCACAGGAAAGTAATATTTGGACAGCGAGGGTCATGAGTCTCCTCTAACACAGTACCCTGGGACAAATAACCATCTAAACTGTGCAGGCTGTTCCCTATAACCTGCAAGAGTTGCACTTTTAATGATTTTAACCCACTTTGGAGGAAAAATGCACTAATAAAAATGAAATGTACGTTTGCTTTTATCCATCCCTTACAGAATAAATAAATAAATACATATTTTACATATATATATATATATATATATATATATATATATATATATATATATATATATATACACACACTCACCTAAAGGATTATTAGGAACACCATACTAATACTGTGTTTGACCCCCTTTCGCCTTCAGAACTGCCTTAATTCTACGTGGCATTGATTCAACAAGGTGCTGAAAGCATTCTTTAGAAATGTTGGCCCATATTGATAGGATAGCATCTTGCAGTTGATGGAGATTTGTGGGATGCACATCCAGGGCACGAAGCTCCCGTTCCACCACATCCCAAAGATGCTCTATTGGGTTGAGATCTGGTGACTGTGGGGGCCAGTTTAGTACAGTGAACTCATTGTCATGTTCAAGAAACCAATTTGAAATGATTCGAGCTTTGTGACATGGTGCATTATCCTGCTGGAAGTAGCCATCAGAGGATGGGTACATGGTGGTCATAAAGGGATGGACATGGTCAGAAACAATGCTCAGGTAGGCCGTGGCATTTAAACGATGCCCAATTGGCACTAAGGGGCCTAAAGTGTGCCAAGAAAACATCCCCCACACCATTACACCACCACCACCAGCCTGCACAGTGGTAACAAGGCATGATGGATCCATGTTCTCATTCTGTTTACGCCAAATTCTGACTCTACCATCTGAATGTCTCAACAGAAATCGAGACTCATCAGACCAGGCAACATTTTTCCAGTCTTCAACTGTCCAATTTTGGTGAGCTTGTGCAAATTGTAGCCTCTTTTTCCTATTTGTAGTGGAGATGAGTGGTACCCAGTGGGGTCTTCTGCTGTTGTAGCCCATCCGCCTCAAGGTTGTACGTGTTGTGGCTTCACAAATGGTTATTTCAGTCAAAGTTGCTCTTCTATCAGCTTGAATCAGTCGGCCCATTCTCCTCTGACCTCTAGCATCAACAAGGCATTTTCGCCCACAGGACTGCCGCATACTGGATGTTTTTCCCTTTTCACACCATTCTTTGTAAAACCTAGAAATGGTTGTGCGTGAAAATCCCAGTAACTGAGCAGATTGTGAAATACTCAGACCGGCCCGTCTGGCACCAACAACCATGCCACGCTCAAAATTGCTTAAATCACCTTTCTTTCCCATTCAGACATTCAGTTTGGAGTTCAGGAGATTGTCTTGACCAGGACCACACCCCTAAATGCATTGAAGCAACTGCCATGTGATTGGTTGGTTAGATAATTGCATTAATGAGAAATTGAACAGGTGTTCCTAATACAGTGGGGGAAAAAAGTATTTGATCCCCTGCTGATTTTGTACGTTTGCCCATTGACAAAGAAATGATCTGTCTATAATTTTAATGGTAGGTGTATTTTAGCAGTGAGAGACAGAATAACAACAAAAAAATCCAGAAAAAAACGCATTTCAAAAAAGTTATAAATTGATTTGCATGTTAATGAGGGAAATAAGTATTTGACCCCTTCGACTTAGTACTTGGTGGCAAAACCCTTATTGGCAATCACAGAGGTCAGACGTTTCTTGTAGTTGGCCACCAGGTTTGCACACATCTCAGGAGGGATTTTGTCCCACTCCTCTTTGCAGATCCTCTCCAAGTCATTCAGGTTGCGAGGCTGACGTTTGGCAACTCGAACCTTCAGCTCCCTCCACAGATTTTCTATGGGATTAAGGTCTGGAGACTGGCTAGGCCACTCCAGGACCTTAACGTGCTTCTTCTTGAGCCACTCCTTTGTTGCCTTGGCTGTGTGTTTTGGGTCATTGTCATGCTGGAATACCCATCCACGACCCATTTTCAATGCCCTGGCTGAGGGAAGGAGGTTCTCACCCAAGATTTGACGGTACATGGCCCCGTCCATCGTCCCTTTGATGCGGTGCAGTTGTCCTGTCCCCTTAGCAGAAAAACACCCCCAAAGCATAATGTTTCCACCTCCATGTTTGGCGGTGGGGATGGTGTTCTTGGGGTCATTCCTCCTCCTCCAAACACGGCAAGTTGAGTTGATGCCAAAGAGCTCGATTTTGGTCTCATCTGACCACAACACTTTCTCCCAGTTCTCCTCTGAATCATTCAGATGTTCATTGGCAAACGTCAGACGGGCCTGTACATGTGCTTTCTTGAGCAGGGGGACCTTGCGGGCGCTGCAGGATTTCAGTCCTTCACGGCGTAGTGTGTTACCAATTGTTTTCTTGGTGACTATGGTCCCAGCTGCCTTGAGGTCATTAACAAGATCCTCCCGTGTAGTTCTGGGCTGATTCCTCACTGTTCTCATGATCATTGAAACTGCACGAGGTGAGATCATGCATGGAGCCCCAGACCGAGGGAGACTGACAGTTATTTTGTGTTTCTTCCATTTGCGAATAATCGCACCAACTGTTGTCACCTTCTCACCAAGGTGCTTGGTGATGGTCTTGTAGCCCATTCCAGCCTTGTGTAGGTCTACAATCTTGTCCCTGACATCCTTGGACAGCTCTTTGGTCTTGGCCATGGTGGAGAGTTTGGAATCTGATTGATTGATTGCTTCTGTGGACAGGTGTCTTTTATATAGGTAACGAGCTGAGATTAGGAGCACTCGCTTTAAGAGAGTGCTCCTAATCTCAGCTCATTACCTGTATAAAAGACACCTGGGAGCCAGAAATCTTGATGATTGATAGGGGATCAAATACTTTTTTCCCTCACTGTAATCCTTTAGGTGAGTGTATGTATATATATATATATATATATATATATATATATATATATATATATATATATATATATATATATATATGTACAGTTCTAGACAATTAAAATATTACCTAATTCCGGCGCTTACTCAAGACACATCTTTTCAGACAGTACTTGTAATATTAGTCCTTTAATCCCTGCTAGATATCACTTCACAGATTGTTATTATGCTTCTTGCGTGTTTGATTGTTTTCCTCCTTGCTCCTTTCCTGTAGCCCTTGACTGTGACCCTACATCTTGACAGCACTTCCACCGTCCAGGATGTAGGACCTCACTTACTGTACTTGCCTGTGTAAATTGTAAATTTTGAAGTTGTAAAATGTATTATATTTTGAATTGCTATGTTTTATGTAAATGTAAATAAGGGCATCTGCCAAGAAATAATAATAATAATAATAATAATAATAATAATAATAATAATAATAATAATAATAATAATAATAATAATAATAATGTACAACTTGTAGAAAATCCTAAAACTTGGAAGCCCTGAAATGGAAGTATAGTTTGGTGAGATGCTTTCTCAGATGAAGCACTGTTTCAGACTATGGAGCAGACATACTGTGTAGACCAGTCATTTGACTTTAAAACAACGTTCAGCGAAGACTCAAGTGCCAGAAAGTATCAGGATCAGTATATTGTTCTACATCGGCATAAAACAGTGTGCAGTACCGTGTTAGAGTGGCCGATTAAAAATGTAGACGTACATGCCTGTAAAATCAGAACCACTTTGTCACATGGACAGATCAACGTGGAAATGTACTGACAGCCTGATATGCACACATGGTTCCTTTGTTCTTGAACATATTGTATTTATTCGTCTTGTAACCAGATAAGCTGTAAACCACAAGCCACCAAGTAAAGAGAAGAGAGGGGACAACGCAGGGATACACGCAGGAGGGGCGCGGACCCAGGTCTAGCCCACGGAGGAACTCAGGTGGATGTCAGGAGGAATTAACTGGAATGAGTTCAGTCAGGCATCTGCCCACCTTGTTCAGATTTGCAGGCACTTTTGCTGGATAAACAACGGATGGCAAATTGATCCGCTGACGATTCTTTACGTGAAATTCTTCCTACGTACCTGTAAAGATTTACAGCTCTTGAAGTTTGACAGACCATAGAGTTATTATCTTGAGGCAGCCTCAGGTAAAGACTTTTCTGGGGTTACATCACTAATCACAGACTTATTCACCATTTCTTCATCTTCAACAGCAATGTGGTCTCTCTAGTGGCCCGATGAAAATCAGTTATTTCAAATAACAAATTAAGACTTTCCTCCAACACCGATCAACTGGACGGGCGAGTCACAGAATGATACTCGAGCGAAGGAAGATGGGATTTAAGAATCTGGAAATCATCTCTAATGAGCTCTGCAATTAAGATGGGGCTTCATTATGCGTCAATCAGACAGACAGGCTGTGACTGAATAATCCCCGGACATATACATTGTACAAAACACTGGCAAACTATGAGTTAATACCATACGGCATTGCCCCAGTATATTGTTATCTGGCCAATATTGCAGGCCATTCGACGCACACTATCTGTCAGAGAACATCTTGAGAACTGGGATGTTCAGAAGAGGAATCACAGACGGTCAATAGGGTTTGCGGATGTGTTGAAATGTCCGGTTTATACTTCTTTATGTATATTTCTGTAGTCCCTGAAATGTGTATGTCAGTTTCACATACACATGAGTAAAGACTACTGAGCTGGCGCCCCATCATTTCAGATCGACTTACCTCGAGTAGTTAATGTCTGAATTCGTAATGCACTCAAGAAACCTGTTTGATGGAGAAGCAAAGCCAATTGATTTTTTTTCTTTATGCAAAGGCTCCTGCGACTTATTAGTTTGTAACGGCACACAGTATTGTAAAACCCCGGGGGTGATCTGATTACTAGCACCATGCCTGGATAAGAACCATGTGAGTTTTAATAAAATTAGAGTATTTTACAGCTCTGGGTAATCCCCGCAATAGTGCGGAGCACATGTCATGTAGAGATATCCTAGAATAGTCGCAGGCAGGTGTTTGATGTAACCCAGGGGGATTTCCCACTGCTACGACATGCCGTAATAAAACTCAGATATGGTTTATCTTAATCTGCCGGTAGACTGATCCAATTGACTCCCAGGTGACTTCACCTATTTCCAGTAATTTTCCGAAGGGTGTAAAGCCAGCATCCTATTTGACTGACTCCCATACTAAGTAAATGCTTGGAAATGGTTGATCCATTTAATACGGGTTTCAATTTGCCTATTAAGCAAAACCAGGAGTTGAAGACACTCCTTAACCCTTTCAGAAGTAACTCATCACCATCTAGACATCGCAGGCACATCTGTACGCACTGTGTTTATGGATTCTCCTGCTTTTAACACAACTCAATTACATTTATTACTGACCTGTCTGTGTGATCAGCAGATAAACCCCCTGCGTGTCAAGGTGAAAGGGTTTTAATCTGATGGATTGATTTCCAGTGCAGGGGTCCCTCAGTGTTGTGTCCTGTCCCTGGTTTTATTCTCAATTATGTAAATGAGATGAGCAATACTGGGGATTAAACCTTGATTAAATATGCAGAAGACGTGGCACGTCTGAAGGATGTATCCTTGCTGTATCTACAGTATGTTCACACTCTGACGTCTGGGTTGGCTGAACTATTCGTACAACCAAACAAAGAAAATAAATTTATTTTGGAGGGAGGTGAGCTTTAGGCTCAGACCCTCCCCTCTGTAAGCCCCTGAGGACAGAGGGACAAGAGGAACAAGTCTCTAATTTTAAACATCTAAGCGCTGTGCTGGAACACAATCTCAGGTCCTCTGATGCTGCTGAATATTTATGCAAAAAGACAAAACCATGACTCTCTGTTCTCAGGAAATGCAGAAGTTTTAAAGTCTGCAGGGACATTGTAGTGTGGGTCTATAGATCTCATTGAGAGCATTCTCTCTTTTAGTATCGCATCGTGGAACGGCAATCTCTCAGTAAAGAATAAAACAAAACTGGCAAGAGCTGTCAACCAGGCGCGCAGAATAATTGGCACCAAACAATTGAAACCATCAGATGTGTATCATCAAGCAGTCAGAGGCAAAGCTACACAAATCTCTAATGATGATCCACATCCGCTAAATGCTGCGTTTCAATTACTGCCATCAGGTCGGCATTTTAAAGTTTGCACGGAAACATGGCTATATAAAATAATGTATTCCCTGTGCAGCTGTAATCGTCAGTGATGGGACGAGATAAAGGGCTAAATACACAGACAGGCGACCTCTGCATGGGTCTGTGTCTGTCACTCGTGTAGGAGGGCGGTGGGGCGATAGGAATCTGTAGCTGGACAACCATGAGCTGCTGCTGGGTTATTTACTTTAACATGGACTTCTGTTTGTTTCATTATTTTTAATATTGTTTATTGATTGCTTATTTATTGATGCTGTGTGTTCAATATTGTGCCCTATTTAATGTAAAATAAAGCTATATTATAATTATTACCCTAAACACATAACTGACCTGAAAATGTCAGTTATGTGGGGGAGTGAATAAATTTCTAATGTTGTTGTGATTTTCTTTTATAATAAATGGGCAATAGATAAAAAATAGAAACATTTCCAAGCCTCCAAATTTAGTACAGAGGTTCAGGAGCGTCACACGGATCATTGCATAAGCAGGATGGGGTTTGCAGGTTTGGGTTCTGCTCAACCCACTCAGTGTGTCTGTATTCCACGTTTTCTGCTCATCTCTGTGGCTTTTGTGTCGTTTGGAGAATACATACTGTATGTCTGGTATGCAATATTGGTAATGTTTGTTGCCGAGATACGTTTGAGAACACTTCACTTAGAAACTTAATTAAATAATTAAATAATTGCTCTGCGTAGGTTCATGCTTCTTGTGCCTTGAGCGGGCATCACAGTCCTCACAACATATGCCTTTGTCCTTGCACTTGTTGCTAAGTAGGGACTATTATGTCTAATTAGTTTTCTTTTGGAAAGGTGGCACGAACTGAATGTCATGCTCCGGGAAGATTTATCGTCAAAGCTAATGGCTCCTGTTCCTTCCTTGTTTGGCCATAAATCCTTGCCATTATTAAGAAAATGTCATTGAAATAGGAAGCAAGGGAGCTTTTCTCATCCGTAGGGTGTGCCGCCCAATAAATTGTTTGGACAGTTCAATGCACAGCCCAAGTATGCAAGCTCCAATGACCTATCCCCAATATGCCAATAAATCCTATTTAATTATGTGCCACAACAGCCATTCCTAGATGCACTCTCACTTCATGTCCACAGGACAGTAACTCAGACGCGGCCTTCCCCCCGGATAATGCACTTTCAAGTGTCTGAGAGACTGGAGAGCAGAAAATTCAACAGCGAGAAAAAAAAAAAATGTTTACCTGACAACATGAATAACAACACCGACAAAGACGCAGTCTGAAACGTTTACTTAAGACTCATCTACTGTTCTCTATTAGTGTCATATTCCATCAGCCGGTGTATCTGATACCTCTCAAAACGGAGTGATGAATAAATAGCCTTATTAGAGCGCGGAGAAACAGAGGCAGAAAGATGCCCTTGAACTAAGAACACAGTGTTCAACTGCTCTGTGGCAAACGGTTGTTTCAGGGCTAATAAAGGCCAACTTAGTTCTCCTTCAAAGCCATCAGTTGCATAAAAATGATAACTGGAGTCTAGTGTTCAAACTGTAAGCTTTGTATCACACATATTTTGTTCTGTGTGCAGCTCTCTCTCCCTGGGAAATGTTTACTAGCATGTTTAAGCACCAATACCAGCCAGCCCACCCACATGCAGCCAATCAGCGGCACTGGTTTTGATGAGATGCCGCAGTGAGACGGCTTCATCGTTAATGCGCTGCTGTAACACCGCACAGATGTCACAGACTACGGATGTAACAATGTTCCCGGACTCGGGGGAAAAGGCCGCATCGAGCCCGGAGCGAATTTGGCGGAGTGCGAGTGAATTCAAATAACATCAACTCATGTAACTGTCAAAAGGGTTTTCACTCGAGCTCAGGAGACTGCATATGGGGTGCATATGTCCTCTGTCAGCGCATGGCAGTTGCCTCCCCCCGCCGCGGTCTCCCGTGGAAGAGCGGGTTATGTGCAGAAAACATCCAGAAAGTGTGTGCAGAAGCATTTTTCATTAAACCAACTAAAAAACGGACTCTGCGCTTTTATTGGAAGGGCTGCATTAATGCTCCTGACTCGAATAAAGAGCCGGGTTTGTAATTATTATTTAAAATCTACACACAAAGCTGTCACATTTCTTCTCTTCCAGTTTTTGCATCTCTCTGGTTACCATGCTAATGAGCGAGGAGTAGGGGCTGGGGGGGTAGACGTTCAGGGCACTGTCACTGAGCCAACAGGGCCGGTTTCTACAATATTTGAGGTGGAATAATAAGGAAGGATAAATGTCAACTTGCTTCTAAATAGCAGACGATGGATTCATTAATGGAGATAATAGGGAACCCAGGGCCCTGTTCCTATAATCCTAGAAATTACGTGACACTGCTGACAGAAAAACCGATACAGTAAGAAAAAAAAAGAAAAGAAAAGACGTGGCCGGGATTAAAAAACAGCCGAGATGTTCTTGTATTCGCAGCGAGTTCAATGCACTCTCCAGGATCCTGCGTGGTGCTGAGCGAGAGCTTGTTTTTGAAAAGGTGGTATTTTAGTAAATTAACCTCTGTAATCTTAGGTAAAAAATGAAAGAACAGGATTGTCTTTCTCGAGTGAAAGTGTAGGTCACAGCAGTACTTATCCTTGAGAACACTGAATTCTGCACCCGCCTGGGTTTATGTATTAGACAGGTTGGGTATTAGAAAGCTTATATATATATATATATATATATATATATATATATATATATATATATATATATATATATATATATATATATATATATATTTCCTGCCTTTCTTTTCGTTTTCTTTCTTGTGGAAACAGATTCAGAGTCTTACATCGAGTGATTACAAACCTTTGCCCCATGTAGGTTGCAGCTGCGAAAATTATTTTGCCTGACATTGAAAAGGATGAGGTAGAGGCAGCAAGAAGACAGTCTTGTAACCTCCAAAAACACACCAAGAACACGGCTTCTTTTCATTCAATACTTTCTATTTATTTATTTTAGGATAATCTAAATCACTCATGCTCTCTGTCTCTCTTTTCTAACATGTTCTTTCACCTGCCTGTCTAGATAAGGCTTGAACTACATTAAAGAAACACATGTCAAGAACTAGAAGTAAGCATGTCGCCTTCAGATTAGCCTTTAATTTCCAATCTCACGCTGAACACGAGGGGAATGTGAGACGGCATGGGATCCCTCCTGCAATTCATTGTTATATGCAAGCAGAAATTAATTACAGTAATGCTACATAGATGTGAACAATCAAATTCACCTTGACAGGAAAGTTAATGCATATGGGCTGAGGTAATGACCTTACAGGCTGTTTTCCCCATAGCGAATTGCCTGGATGAAACTTTGAGGTAATAAAAACGAATCCGGCCTCGGCGATATATTGAGAACCTCCTCAAAGTGTGGAGGTTGAAAAGGGGAAGAGAGAGATTAGAATGAGAGATTAATTAAAGAATGCAAACACACAAAAAAAACTATCCCTGAATATATACAGTCTGTCACCATCTAGTCAACGCCACATCAAGAACAGTTTCTGGGAAAAACTTGTGCTGAAAGCTGGGTTTTATAACCATCTAAGGAGACATAAGTTGAAGTCTCGGGGAAACCCAAACCCACAGGCTGTAAGGTGAGACGCCCAGCCCTAGCTAAGCTCAGGCCGCAGTTTTGGTGTTTAGTCGGGTTGCTCTGGAGTGATCTGTATTAGTACCATGTTGCTGGAGGCTCGTTGGCAGTTTCCTCGGAGCTTGAGGATTGAGAGCACGTCCACATGCCAGCGATTGCGGGGGGGGGGGGGGGGGGGGGTCACTGGCCGACAACCCACTAAGCAGTCAAACCAGGCACCAGCCAACTCCTTAATTGCCCAATTTTTCGACACCACACGTTTGTCAGCTGCTGAGTTTGGATTAGGACGGGCGGCCTCAGGGCCGGCCCTGACCAATTTGGTACCATAGGCAGGATTTTAGCTGGTGCCCCTTGCATCACAGCCAATTCCACCACCGATCATTGTGTTCATACACTCACACAGAAACTGCATAGCTTTATGTCTTTGAGATTTTCTAAATTTTAGAAACAAACAAAAAAAAAACATAAATTAAAAACAGCATTAAAGAAACAAGTGACATAAAACAAATTATAAATACAATATAAATAAGAGCATTGCATGAAACAAATATATTACAGACACCTTAGTGCAATATGCATAATGTAGTACTGTTCTACAACCTTACTCGCCTTGCCTTTCTTGCAGCAAACAAGTGACATAAAACGAATTATAAATAAGTGGATGGTTCGTGCAGCACACTTGAAAGAAAAAGTGTATTTCTCATGTATTGTTATAGGTAATGGAGGTTGATGAAAGAGTTAAATATCTGATCGTTCAAAAGGTGTGATCGTTGTGGGGCATCGGTAAGAACATTGCACAATTCTCATTCATTCCAAACAGGGTCCCTTTAATGCATCACTAGCACTGTATCCAAAACGCTGTCTTCAGTAATTGTAATATTATGTTTTAATGAATATGTATGTGTGGTTCTAGAAATAAACAACAATAACATAAATCAGTCATATAATAATCAAAATGACCAATAATCATGCAGAGAATAATAATACAAATATACACAGTTCTGACAGCAGAGCTAATACACTCAAATGACTTTACATGCAGCACAAATGCAAACCTACGGATCTATGCTATTTTACTACAGCTAAATCTTAAATCTTAAATCTTATAAACTTATAACCGTTATACATATCGATAATACACTGTCTTCAATTCAAAAACATGTAAACAATAGATAAAGGTAATAAATAATATATTATAAATCAACGCAGTTTGCATTACGACCGCTTGGTGACGTAGTAGATAATGACTCAGCTGGCTAACAGACTAGCATCGCTATTCTCAATATGTAGCGCAAATAACTTATACCAAACATGAACAAACGTGTCTACTTACACGCACACAATCATATAAATAATAAACAATAACTCTCCGTTTTCCAGACCTAAACTATAACTTTTCCAGCACCAACCTACACATAAACGCCAGGGTAACTTATTTTCAAAACTCATGATGTGTATTATCGGCAGTTCGGCGCTCCTATTGGCCGATTGTTAAGGGCCGGCAATGGAGCAAAAACAGATAAAAACGTAAAGTTAAGCGAGTCACTACAAAAGCAACTTCCACTGTCCTTTAAAACATTACAGGTCAGGTTATTCCCCAAACACCTGACTAGTCTTTCCAACATTCCCTGATGAGTTTAAGGTAAAAGTAACCGACATTAACTCTAGATAGCTATTTAAATGAGCGAACGTTACTGGTATCGTCCAAAGTAATCTGGGAGTAGTAACGCTGCTCCAACGGTAACTGTGCCATTAGATAAACTATTCATTCATCACATCACATCACCTCTGTCCTTATCCCGTTTGTCCTCCTCTTCTCTTCTTTTTCTTCCCTGGGCACCAGAGGGCTTTAGTCTTTCTGACATGGTTTGAAGTGGCTGCTGATGCTAATTGATCATATTTTGCGCTCAGTGTCCCTCACTGCTTCAAATAACTGAACTCGCCCCCCACAATCAGGTCAGTCTAACTATGAGATCGGTTGGGGGGGATTGATGCTCCGGCCTGAGCCACACTGCCTAATGAGCTATGTAGTTATGTTGTTGTGGGGGCTTTCGCTTTTTGGTAAAATTTCAAATTTATTGAATTAAAACAGTATTAGTAAAAAATTGTAAAAGTAAAAAGTAAAAGTGGATGGACGACACCCCTAGCATTTGCCTATTCCGCCTAAGCCACGGGCCGGCCCTGGGCGGCCTTGTCACTCACACGTCAGCGTGGAGAGCGCCCTCTCTCTCTCAGCCAACACACGATGCTGCCACGTTGTATGATGTTGTGGCAACGTTGTGTGTTAGCTGGGTAAGTGGAAACATCTTTGGATGATCCACTGCTGGTTGATATAATTAATATAATTAAAAAACTAAAAATAACATTAACATACTGTATATGCACAATGGTGTGGCAGACACTTAATTGACAGTTTGATCAAAATACGTATGTAAGGGCAGTACTGTACAGTCATGAAACTAGATTGGTTTCACTATTTGAATTGGCTTGCCTTGATTTTGATTATTAGCCGATATGTTTTGTCAATGTGATGCGGCCTCTGTTTGTTATAAACTTGAACAGCATCACATTGGTCACCACCAAATTACATTAATAAAACAAATAGAGCTATTAATAAATCGATGTGTCGAATGGCCTCCTCTCGTTTATAAACTTTCTTATAAATAACAAATACAGTACCAATAATTAAAAAACTGTTATAATTGTAATGTATGTATATTAATGTATATGATACGATATATGATATATCCACTTTGGTATACGATTTCTTTTTCTGTTATTTTTTAATTGAACGGCCCCTCATTGAAATCACGAAAGGAAAGTGTGAAAGGAAAAGAAAGAAAACTTACTTTTTCCATTTACTCAAACCACTCTTTCAACAGCTTTCAACAGTGCCCGATCATACTATTGTGATTAGAAAACCCTGGGTGATTGATAGAGCAATGATTGCTTCATGGCATTGGAGGAAGACAAAGAGAGGAGAGGAGAAGAATATACATCACCTGCATTATTAATGTGGGTGCACTGTGGTCTCAGCCTGGTCAACTTCACTGCACTTTCTATTTACTACCCAGTCAAAGCAACAACTCCATGAATCTTTTAAGAACAGTGAGAGCTTTTTCATCTTCATAGACAATCGACTCCTGTATCTGAGCACTGTGGCCATCTTTGAAGGAACAATATAATGCACGTTTAAATGAGGAAGTTCTGAAATATATACACCGATCAGCCATAACATTATGACCACCTGCCTAATATTGTGTAGGTCCCCTTTTGCCGCCAAAACAGCCCTGACCCGTCGAGGCATGGACTCCATTAGACCTCTGAAGGTGTGCTGTGGTATCTGGCACCAAGACGTCAGCAGCAGATCCTTTAAGTCCTGTAAGTTGCGAGGTGGGGCCTCCATGGATCGGACTTGTTTGTCCAGCACATCCCACAGATGCTCGATTGGACTGAGATCTGGGGAATTTGGAGGCCAAGTCAACACCTTGAACTCGTGATTCATCAGACCAGGCCACCTTCTTCCATTGCTCCGTGGTCCAGTTCTGATGCTCACGTGCCCATTGTAGGCGCTTTCAGCGGTGGACAGGGGTCAGCATGGGCACCCTGACTGGTCTGTGGCTACGCAGCCCCATACGCAACAAACTGCGACACACTGTGTGTTCTGACACCTTTCTATCAGAACCAGCATTAACTTTTTCAGCAATTTGAGCTGCAGTAGCTTGTCTGTTGGATCGGACCACACAGGCCAGCCTTCGCTCCCCACGTGCATCAATGAGCCTTGGCCGCCCATGACCCTGTCGCCGGTTCACCGCTTTTCCTTCCTTGGACCACTTTTGATAGGTACTGACTAGTGCAGACCGGGAACACCCCACAATAGCTGCAGTTTTGGAGATGCTCTGACCCAGTCGTCTAGCCATCACAATTTGGCCCTTGTCAAAGTCGCTCAGATCCTTACGCTGCCCATTTTTCCTGCTTCTAACACATCAACTTTGAGGATAAAATGTTCACTTGCTGCCTAATATATCCCACCCACTGACAGGTGCCATGATAACAAGATTATCAGTGTTATTCACTTCACCTGTCAGTGGTCATAATGTTATGGCCGATTGGTGTATATATTGTACTTTGAAGTGCACTGAATGACCCAGAGTTCAAGTCCAAAATATAAGTACATTTATCTCCAGAAGAGGGAGGTCACTATATCTGGTCTATAATATTCAGACAGCATGTCAAGCCTCTCTCTCGTGGTTATGGAGGTCATCTGCTTTGTCCAGGACATGTGTACACAAACAATTAGATTAATAACAATAAATAGTCAGCGGTCATATTGAACATAAGACTGTCTTTAAAATTGCAGAGTAAATGGATGTGACCCCACTTCTCCTCACAGGACTTAAATATATGCAGATCAACCTTGGAACACAATGACAATGAACACAATGATCATAAATGTGTCTTCACCACAAAATTACTTGACATCGATAGTTGATACCAGCACTTCTAAACAGAATGCCAAATTGCCTGGGATGCTTTAAATAAACAGAAAAAAAAAATAAAAGCCCTTGGACCCCCAATAGAATTGTAAAATACAATGTCCTTGTCCTTTAAGGGTGATTATCCTATAAGCAGCAACACAGATTCCAAAACTCACGTAAATCAATGCATGGTTAATGTTGAGTCGTTTGATGTAAAATCCCTTTGTGAAGAATGCAGTCCTCCAAGGCAAAACGGGAAAGTTTATGTTTTAAGATCAATGCTCTTCACTTCAGGGCAAGAAACAGCTTCAAACAGGATGAAATCCAACCTCTTACTATGGATGAGGAAATACAGGTGAGCGCTCCAACCTAATTATTCTACAGTCTATGTGTCTATATAATACTGTCTATATACAAGACAGAAGCTCTTATTTAAACCTTTCTACTCGCAGAATTACTTCCCTTTCTTTATTTACTCCTCCGGTCAGAAAATACTGCCAATTCTCCTTTGAGAGCTGATGTGAAACCAGATGTTCAGTCCTCATTCCAGAAGAAAGGCGATTCAGGGCTCCAACCTCCTACAGGCGCCCGAGTCGCAGGACTGAGCAGACTTTGAAGCCGGCTCTCCAGTTGGCTCCCTGGCCAACTCCCCAGCAGGAACATGGCTCCCTTTAGATGACTGCCAGTATGAGAGCTTCTCCTGAGCTGCCCACCTCCTGGCATCCATCGCACTTCGGTTCCACAATCTCTTTTGTCCCCCACAGCTAACAATCTGCCCAGTGGGTCCCAGGTAATGAACTATAGTGTGTAAACACTGTAATACAGCGGAGACACTGAGCTCAAACACAATAAATTGCTGACACTCTTAAGCCTTTCGGTTCTGTGACCTAGAAGCTATGACATACACTGTGATGTACTTTAGTACCATACATGTCTTTTCTATTAGTTAATGGAATTTACTACACATACACCTAAATAGTTATGTACATCCTGAAAAATCCCTGAAATCCACAGGAAAGCTGTAATATCTATATATTTGTATTTCTTCACAAATATCAAATATGTGCTACAAACCACTTCCAGTTTATGGGCCCATTTCATTAACTGCTGCAGACCGCAAAACTCAAGAGCACAGACATTGTTTCATGTGACACAATTCAGCACTACAATCCAAAGAAAGAATATAAAAGATATAAAAAAATGGAAGGAGAATAATAATAATAAAAAAACTAAACAAAACAGAAAACACAGCATTCAAGCAATTGCTTAGCTGTGAGGAAAAATCAATCAAGCTCCGCAGGATGTCAGGAGCTGTTAGGAATATAAATGGATCAAATATTGCAGAATAGGTAAACTCGTACATTGCGCTGCTACGAAACAATTAAGTGAGCAGAATTTTAAATGTAATTGGTCGCATCATTATATTAGGGCTTGGGGTTATTCACATGCATTTACAAACTGTTTTTGTCAAACAGGATTGAGATCATAGCATAGTAAAGAGATTGCTGTTGAGTGGCTGCGAACAGACCTGAGGGAGATGAAAACCCGAATGGGAACATCTTGGCAACAGAGCAAGCCTGTCAGGTTCTCAGGAAATTGTCGGATAAATACAGGGCTGCAAAGCTGCTTGGCTGGGGGGAGCAGACTGTGTTTTAAGCCCATTCGCAGCCCCTTCCATTCACCCGAGTACAATCACGACTGCCACAAAGAGGGTTTAAGACCAGGAAAAACAGCCTCTCTAACATTACAGTCAATCGCTGGCTGCAAAACAAGATGCAATAAAACATAAGAGATATTATCCATTTGCAGCTTTGCTCGCTAAATTCCCTGTGAAAGACTCTAGTGAAATTAGTTTAACTTGGTAATTGCCCTTCCTCCCCAGCTTCAACCTCTGCTTTATGCTCAGGGCTGGTGTTTCATAACAGTTATAAAAGTTACTTGTAAGCTTTCATGCGGTGAGTGTCATCGTGTCCTGGTGAATGGGATGTTTATCGTGGCATTCGAGCCATTCGCAACGCTTCAGGGAGCGATATTCATCCATTCAAACATCAAGTGTCAACGCATGAATGCGAGGCTCGCTCTCATGGCACTTTTGCAATCTGACTTCGCAACGAGAGACTTAATTCCAGCAAAATAGCAGAAAAAACATCAACTTTCAAACTGCAAGGCTTTTCAACCATGCATACTCTCACTCTTAATTGCCTGAGCTGTATGACGATAATTAATGTAGAAGAATCGTAAGCTGATTGCTCAGGCCAAGGTGTTTGCTTGGATGAAAATAGCTCCGCCCTTGGGAAGAAACAATAGTGTGTAATTGGGGATCTGGCTCCCAGTGGCAAACATGCAGGAGTGTTAATTTATGGTAAGATTGGTTCACTTGGGTAGAGATACATTTATTTATCAGTGTGGCGAGCTCAAATTATACACTATAGAATCAACAGCAAAGCATTTCCTTAAAAATAAAAACCTCTGGGATCCCATTTTAACATCAGGCCTCCAGTTCAATCCTCAAGTGTAAATTAAATAATTAGGACCATGGCTTTAATTAGAACTGTATCACAGCTTACAATTTTCCAAACACAATGCTTTGCTTTGAAGATTGTCCCCCCTAAGACTAAAGTGTATTACGCCCATATTTGAGCATGTATAATGTATATAGTATACAGTGCCAATTGAAAGATCTTTTGTCGGTTATTCAAAGCATTCTAACAGCCAACAGGGACAATGACAGTGCACTAAATATAAGAGATCTCTGTAAATACTTACCTGTATACATGAATTTGTACTCAACCCTGGGATTGTGTTGTGCGTGGTGGATTGTGTGGAGGTGTGGTGGTTGTGTGGGTTTGCTGTGGGAATGGGGTTACAGAAACCTGTTATGCCAGTTATTTAAGGGCAGCCCGGGAGTTATTAGAGGGTGGCACTTAAGGGTATAAAAGGAAGCAGGAAGTGAGCACAGAGTGTGTTTGGGGTGTGAAGTAAAGAGAACAGGAGGTCAAAGTCAGTTTGTCCAATACTAATTTCTGTTTTCTTTTTTTATAAACCCAGTGAGTGTTTTGTTTTGATTTTGAAATTGGAGTTTGAACTTTTATGGCCAATGCTGTTGTGGTACGGACCTGTGGAGAATTTCTCCATTCAGCTATTTTTCCACACTTGTGAATAAAGACAATTACTTTTTGCACCAAAGTTGTGAGTCAAGCGGAATCTGTGGGCCAAGTTTCATTATTGCCACCCTTCCAGCGCTCGGCAGAAAAGGGGAGGTCAACAATAAGGAAGAAAAAGGTAAATGTCCTTGAGTGGCCCAGTCAGAGCCCCAACCTAAATTCAATCGACAATCTGAGGCAGGACTCGATTGCTGTCCATCGGCGCTCCCCAAGGAACGTGACAGGGCTTGAATCGTTTGGTAAAGAATAGTCAAATACATGTGTGCATAGAGACCAATCCCAATAGACTCACAGCTGGAATTGCTGTCAACTGCATTTCCACTAAATATTAAATCCTGGGGTTTGAGACGTATCCCTTTCGATTTATTTTATTTGTAATCTATATATTTTTCCCCCTTTACCATGTGGAGTCTGGTGTGCAGATAAGTGGAAAATATCCTCATTTAAAAGCATGAAACTCTGAGGCACTGACACAGCAAAATGTGAAAAAATTCCAGGGGGCGTCGTCTTTCTACGGGCACGGTGTGTGTATATATATATATATATATATATATATAATCACTGTTTTGACACCACAATAGTGCAATTTTCTACAGCAATGTTAGCTTCTCATTGTCTACATAGAGGTGTATTAGTAGTAGTTACTGTAAGTGGGCCCTGCAGCTACTATAAAGTATAATGGGATTAAATTAAGAGGAATACGTCTTAGGCATTTCTCACCTCGTGACTGTGCCGCTGCAATATAATTAGCAAGAAACCTGGCACCTTAGATATTTGATACTACTGCATTCCTCTACACACTGAACACCCATGGGAGCCTCTTGGTTTCTGCAGTGGGCTCCTGCTACTGTATGGAGGTTCAGAGGACAATTTTCATTATGTATAAATGCATAATCAAACTAAAACTGCTCTACTTAAACTCATCCCTGATTGGTCACTGTCAGATAACAAGGATTATCATGAGGAGGTGATTTATGGCTTTGGTCAGATTCACACTGCAGGGTTTCAGCTTTTATCACACAACAGTGGAGTTGGAGTTTTTGACTATTATGCATGACTTGAGTTGGTGTGTTTGTTTATTTATTAATTCTGTCTTGGCACTTTCAATCAAATGCAAAGTGATTTAATGGTGTGAGAAAGTGTATTCCCAACTTGTTACATAAATCTTCACTCAGAAGGAAGTGGAAAGTTCTGGCTCTCCTACTGAGTTGTAAAACTGAGGCTCTGGCAGATATATAAATCCTCTTTGACAAAGCATACCAGTGACCGAGGAGTGGATAGGAATATTGCTGTGAGGCATTGCCTGGGATGAAGTCTATCTGAACAAGCAGACAGAGCATTCTTACTCCAGTCCTGCTAGGGCTTTATGCTCTCAATTTAAATGTGAGGCCCACCACTCACTCCCAATACAACACACACAAACCTCCCGCTAGAAAAATAATTCACCTTAGTTCTGCAGGAATTTAGTGAATCACAAATAGGCACTTTGATTGGTCACTGAAGCCTGAGCTTTAAATCTGGGAACTTTTGCCCCTGGCCAGACCTTGCTTATGTCTGCACTTTAAAATTAGCAATTTATTTAGTTGTCAGGTCGGACAGTAATGTTGTGAAAGGTCTATTAACCTTACGTTGGAAGAGGCTAATAGAAATCTAAAACCAAGCAACGCTGAAAGTAAGGCGGGGGCTCAAGAAAACCTTTCAATATAGGTTTCTTTGTGTTTCTATACCCCACTTTCCTTGACTCCTCTAAACTGGGTCTTGGCTTGAATGCATAAATAACAATGGAGGTGTTGGTTCTTCATTGATTTATCACAGCTTGGCTTCAGTGAAACACCTTGTTGGGCTTGATGACCTCACTCTGAGACGCAACGCCACAGGGTTCTCACAAACTGACTCACAGTGATGGGCAGATCGGGGCTACGCCGCAGGAACACTGTCGATATCTAACTCATACGGTATATTCCCACAGCTGAAGAGAAGAGAAAAGGAACTGAAATAGATCTCGGCATGAGGCGAACAGATTCTCAGCCCTGTTGGGAGAAATTGTCTGGATGACATTCCCCTGGAATCAAAGAACAGCTCAGACAATTACACAATCAAAAACACTCTTTGGAAACCGCAGGGTCCCTCCGATCTATTCCAGTTGTCCCCGCGCTGCTCCAGATAATACAACGCTTGCATGAAAGTCCACAAAGGCACTTGGATGTTTTATTCTAGTGTCTTCGTCTCAAAGAAGAAATTAACTGAAGTTTTTTTGCCGTCCTGTTTTCCCTGCCATTGTTTTCTGCAGTTCACATTCTGTCATATTACCAAAATATAAAAAATCTGAAGCAGATGCAAAGTAAATCTCCACACACACAACATATAATCTTCATTCTCGGGTTGATACAGTCAGGTATGATGTCAGAGTGATATGACAAACCCGGTCAGAGCAATTATCTGGCGCTGGATCTGTGAAATAAACAACCAGGCAGAGACGTATGTGCGTAGTGCAGTCCCTGTTATGATTGGTTTATATGTACTCTTGTGTTAGTATGGGTGTATAAGTAAAGACAACACTGTGCAAAGGGAAACAATTTGGCAACGGTGTAAATAATGCCTGATTAAAATATTAATGTCTCTCCGCTTAAAGGCTACTTTAAAATCCTGCACTGTCCTAGATTGTCCCAGTGAACGTGAAGCCATTCGGTCACACTAAGACTGATTTTGAACTGTTACATCCTGGAGCGCAGATCATCTCCTTTGTGGTATTTACACTCAGAGAACTGAACAGAAACATGACACATACTTCACGTATGCACTCCTTTGAACACACGAGCACATTTTAGAATCTGCAATTGTTCCCCTTTAAACAGATAACAATTCAATAACTCATTACAGAAGCGACACTCAAAAAGCAGCTGCCCTGTCAGTTATGTAATATGTCTGTTGCATAGGCGACTGCCCAAAGTCTTGGAGCTACACAGACAGTCTCTCTATCTGGAGGCCGGGTGACCCAGGTTTGATTCTCTCTCGCTGGCTTTAATACAAGAGAAGGATGTGATTAGTCATGCTGCAGTCGGGCTCACGGTTTCAGACGGGTCTCTGGGACGACACCGAGCACATCGCCGCGTCAGGAGCGAAGGGAGGACAGAGATCTGCTTAATGGCCATGGCTTAAAGAGGAACCAGCACGATTCCTAAGATAATGGTCTCATGAGTCCTTACATGTAGTACAGGGTATCAATAAGTATGTTTCACACTTTTCCAGTTCGATTCTTTAATATAATCAACTTAACATTTTTAAATTGAGAGAAAGGAACCATATCGTATGAGGAATCGGAAAACATCTGGATGAGCTGACCTCTGAAAAACCATGGTCAGCTGTGCATGTATCTGAATCTATACATCTCTCGATTAAGAATCTGTAGTTTTGCACACGTACAAAGCTGTGTTTGGGTGTTTATATATTTTAAAAGAAAATAAAAAATCACAGTATTGTTAGTATTGGATAAGACATTAAAGTGATCTACGTCTTACTTTTACACTGTAGCAACATATAAAGATGCATGAAATCATACTTTTCAGGAACCACGCTGATTTCATTTTAAGAGAAGAAAATGAATAAATAATGATAATGTTCCCTTGAGTGAAACATGCTTAATGTATCAAAATTGCAGCAAGGCACTTCATGGGGGATTATCCTTTCTTTGTTTATTAATACGAGAGCTGTACATTACTGTTAGGAAACATGAAGAATTAGCCAAGAAGCAATGGAGGTGAGTTAAATACTGGGGGGTTCAATATTGACTAACCACCACACCCCGTAACGTCTTCGTAAACACACATGCACTGCACTACAAACGCTGCCGTCACACAACAATTCTCCCGCTTCGTAAGGTTCCTACCTAGAACGATATCACACAACAGTGAGGGTGTAAATCTCGACACACCAGTGCCGGGATTTGTAGCATGATGCAGAATGACAAATTAATTTTAAAATAAAACCGGCAATCACAGCCTTATCAGTCCGATCATTTAGGCGGCACGGCAGCTCAATTATTATGATAATTCTGATTATTAGCAGTAGCAGAAGCAATGGTCTTCTCACACGTGCACATTGTGTACATAAATAGCGGAATTATGGAGACCAATAGCCTGAGATTCCCCAACTTCCCCGGCACTGTTAAAGGATTTTTTTTCCCCACACATACAAATTGCACAAAAATATTGTGGGCTGCAGGTCCTACCCTCCATTATGTGAAATCTATTTAATACGATGCATGCCCTCAGATATATAATCATATGGAAATGATTTGACCTTTTATTGCAGGTTGTGCTAAGCTCTTAGAATGCCACCAATTAATGAATTCAGTTAATCCAGGAAAGCAGAGTGGATACAGTCTGTTTAATAGAGGTAGGTAGAGAGAGCAATGTGAAGGGATTGGGATGGTGGTTTGTATTCATACTACTGCCCATAGGTTAAAGTCTTCTCATACTCCAGGCCATCAGGAGTCATGCATATTCAGTTACTGGAGATAATTAATAAAACAATGTATACCATACAACCAGCTCTCCACTATGGCTCCACAGTCTGGTTATTTAAAGCACAAATTACTCTAGAAAGAGACAGAAAGACAAGCAAATGGATCTGTCAGAATTGTAAGAATGAATGTGTTAAAATGATATGGAGAACAGAGAACAGAGTTAGACAAAACACGTCATGGCATGAATAGAGATTAAAATATGGCAAGAACAGCAGCACAGAGAAGACCAGAAGTACGAGATCAGAAGCTTTGCTGCACTGGCCTGGAGGAGAGACCTTCTACATCCAACCCGGTGGAGAAAACGTTGGAGGCCTTCATCCGTCAGTGGATCACCGAAGACTGACGATGATATCTGTGCATTGAACGACTGAAGCAATAGATCCACTCTGACAAAATGTAACTGGGATTCATCTAAACATCTGTATGCATCCCTTCCTTGTTGGCTTAACCATCTCATGCTCACTGCCACGTATGATCTGTATGCGTGTTAGAGGTTGCTCCACACACGGAGGTGCTCTCACCACAGATTGCTTATCTGCCGGTGTCACAATGTATCGACAAAGGGGCTGAGGATGAATTATAGTGGTGGGTGAACTCCGAAGCCATTCATTTCCCACTCTTGGAACCCAGTTCTGCATGGGAGAGGGATGGCACTGCCAGACCGCATAGCGCACCGTTATCTGTCATTTTTATGAATCGTAAATGTCATGGAGAAATGTCAGCAATTCTCCAGGAACCTGTGCGCGCGGATGTTATTTGCAAAGTAGGAATCTAATGATATACTATCTTGGGACGAGGGAGGATCATATGAAATTATAATCATGCAGAACGCTATTTTGCATTGTATGATTTTTCCTTTGCTCCCCCGACAGTGATGCCATGGGACTTTAAATTACACACAGGTCTGTCGAGGGTAAAGGGTTTTCAACAAAGAAGACCGTTTAAGATCTTACAGGATAGCACTCGCAGCATAACGACAATGTAAATAAGTAAAACATTATGTATTGCAATCCCATGCATGTTGATTATATACATTTTCAGATACTTGTCCCAGATATTCACAGAGCACTACATGATGAATATCCTTTCAACTATGTTACAGTTACAATTACAATATAACAGCACACTGTTTCTATCCACAGAAACCCCCCCACACACTTTATGATTACATCTATGGATGAATTTTGTTTCTTCAACTCGGCGGATGAGCTCCACGGGGACAGACAGAGTGTGTCCATGTGTTTGTCACACTGATGATTGTAAAACGGCCTTTTAATCTTGGGGTGAGTGGCTACCTCCTGTGCGACACACAATTAATTGGTCCGACTGTCTCTCTCTCATGTTCCACTGTGGCGTTATGCTAATTCCATGAAGAAACGGGAAAGGAAATGTATAGACGGTATAGGACAGTGATTAACACAAAGCTACGGGTGAGAGGCCACAGCCGGATATAATTTTGCAATTAAGATTCTTTAGCACAAGTATCACAGGGATTGGGAGCCGAGTCCGGGCCATCGGCTGAAATAGAGCCATTCCTCTAAATGGGGAGAGAAAGGAAAGATTATAGGAGGATAAATGTGAGATTCCAGAGTTAAACCCATGAATAAGATGGAGCTAGCTTAACCTTCAGCGGATTTAAATAGCAGGTCATTCATAGACACACGTGGATAAGTGTCCCATTATGCAATTCATTTTCATATTGAATCTATTCCAGCCGAGACTTGATTTATCTGAAGTTCTTAGTTAATGATGATATAAATTTTATTACAGACACAATGGGGGGAATTCATACTGCCGTTTCCTGCAAAGTGTAATTACCACGAGGAGGAGAACAGCACTCCTCGCACAGCCCTTCGAGTAAACAAGTAAACGAATGATTGTGAGGATGTCCTCAAGTTGCTCCGAGTGCTTTTCGATTTTTGTCAAAAACTAAATTGCATTTTGACACATCACAACAAACCCTTGAAATATTTAACAATCATTAATATTAATGAAATAGTTTCAAAACAAAAAACACTGGAATATTGTTAAAAGGTTTAAATTAAATTCTCATGCATATTCAAATCATAGAGGCATTTTAATTGACATTCTCTAAAGCAGATAATTGAGTTCTGCTCGCAGCACATGCACACAGAGTGGAAACTAAACGTTTTGTATTGTGTCTGTACTGCAAGATATGCAGCTCAAATAACTCTCAAGAAGGTTCAGGAGACGGACTCATCTGCAGTAGGTTCTGGGTTTGAATATAAGAACATAAAGTGGACAAGCAAGAGGAGGCCATTCGCCCCATCATGCTCTTTTTATGTGCATTAATAACTGAGTGATCAAGGATCCTATCCAGTCTGTTTTTGAATGTTCCCAAATTGTCTCTTCAGCCACATCGCTGGGGAGTTTGTTCAGATTGTGACGCCTCTCTGTGTGAAGAAGTGTCTCCTGTTTTCTGTCTTGAATGCCTTGAAGCCCAATTTCCATTTGTGTCCCCGGGTGCGTGTGTCCCTGCTGATCTGGAAAAGCTCCTCTGGTTTGATGTGGTCGATGCCTTTCATGATTTTGAAGACTTGGATCAAGTCCCCACGTAGTCTCCTCAGTTCCAGGGTGAAAAGGTTCAGTTCCTCAGTCTCTCAGTAGGACAATCCCTTCAGACCTGGAATAAGTCTGGTTGCTCTCCTCTGAACTGCCCTAGAGCAGCGATATCTTTCTTGAAGTGTGGAGCCCAGAACTGTCCACAGTATCCAGATGAGCTCTAACTAGTGCATTGTACAGTCTGAACATCACTGCGCTTGTTCTCAATTCTACACTTTTGACAATATAACCTAGCATTCTGTTTGCCTTTTTTATTGCTTCCCCACATTGTTTGGATGGAGAAAGTGAGGAGTCCACATAGACTCCTAGGTCATTCTCATGTGTTACTTCTTCCAGTTCAACCCTGTAAACCAGGGTCGGATTGGGACTTTGAGGAGGCCTGTTGTATGTTGGATTAATAATGACAACCAGGGGGTGGTGGTGTTTTGTCGACAGTACAGGGGCATGGGCTTTACAAACTGGCCCAGCTTTACCCCATTTCTTGAGAGTGGCCCTTGCAGGTCCCATTCAATGCCCATACATGACTCGCCATGCTGTAAGCCGTGTTCACTGCGCACGTTCCTGCTCCTCAAGGCCGCAGATCAAGGTTGACTGTTTTCTACTTAATGAAACAAATTTGACCTTCTCTTAGCAACATCTTCCATCAAGCGCCAGGCAGCGTCGCAGACACAGACACAGGAGAAGCACAAAGCCACTAATGACATGGCACGGCAGTGTATTTATATTTCTGCTGCCTCGTTTGCATCGAGGTATGAATGGGCAACCTTGATGAATTCTCTGGCTGCGGGCCGAGTGTGTTGAGGACACGGTGCAGGACTGCCATTGTCTCACGACAAAAGAGAAACGCCTGTCAGATCGAACAATGAATTCAAAATAAAGGCGCAGAATGAGTGGCGCAGGAAACTATTCCCAGCGGTGCGGTGTTGCAATTGTTCCACCTGTGCGCATTGGAAACACAAAATGCCAAGAGGAGCAGGGAGATTGGTGAGAACAGCATGGCGCGGCTGTCTGTTTGTCTACGGTGCTGAGTGGGCAGGGGTGTGAAGGGGTTCCGAATAATTAACTTGCACTCCGTCTAATAGGAAAGGAACTTCACCCTTCCTCCTGCCAAAGAGGCCATGGACAATCCCATCCCGCTAAATTAAACTCTCACCCAAATGAAAGTGGGCGGCTCCGCACTCCACTTGGCAAATTGACATATACAATAATAATAAAAAAACAAATCTGCAAGAATCCCAAACCTGGTGGCACAGTGACAAATCTCCGCATTACAAATCTGGGCATCGAGACGGAGCCTCTGAGAATCCCAAGGAGTGGTTCCCTGCCGAGAGCTTGGTGTCAGCGACTTGAGGAGTCCAGGGAGGCGATATGAATATTAATGAGGTTTGCCTTCCTCCTGGACGCAGTTTCCTGTTAAATGTATTCATTAGCACCTCTAAACCTGCTTATTGTCGGGTTCAGTAATGTTTGACCCTGCTTAAGCATAAGTGCGACTACTTCTCCCTGGATTAGTGTTGGTAACTAGAGAATTACGTGTGGCAGACTGGCCCTTATTACATTTGTAGGAGCTCAATTCTTTTATCTTTTCATTCTCTGCTAAACACACACAGACACACAGACACACACACATTACCGAGTTGGCTGCTAACCGCATACGGTGAACTCTAAGCAAGCGAAATCTTCCCATCTTCTACCTTCAAAATAATTGCACCCTTTTTTTCCCTTCAAACCTTTCAGAAGTTAAATGCTGTATTATTATACCTAACCCTTCGAGCTTCCCCACCTATCTTCAGGAACAGTCATTTCGTCTCCTTGCTCTCCGTTAAACTACTGAATGTGGACGACTAATTACATGCTACCACACATTTTCCGAGACTTCTGCTTCGGCTGTGCCATCCTCCCATTCCTGAATGCCCCGCAAGTCTTGACTGGATCCAAAAGGTTTCGGATAAAAAAAAAGAGAAAAGAAAGAAACAAGCACAAAAACAAAACAGATGCAAACGATTAAAGCAACCAGTGGGCGTAATTGTTGTCAGAGCAGCTTCTTTGTGACATCTGTAGAACTCTGCAGTAATTTAAGCTTTTAATAATGTCTAAGCATATTGATCAAGGGAATAGTGCTTGGAATTTCTCCCTTCCCCTCTGAATGGGTAATAACAGGCAATTAATCACTAGTAAAGGTCAGTTAATTCCCCAGTTAATATAACTATTAATACTCTGAAGAATTCATTAATATTGCAACCTATAACCGGAAGTGTAAGCAATACTTATACGGATTACTTATATAATGCTCTCTCTCTGGAGACCGATAAAGGGACTTTCCTCCGACAGCAGGATCCCATGTTATTGTGTTGTATTTCTCATGTATATCACACATTTTCCATGAAATAATAATAATCACACAAAAACTTTTCATAACTTCTGTAAGTTCATACACAGCACCTTTGCATTATTCATAATGAATTATAGTTAGTCTAATTTAAATCAGTTTTACTTGGCTGAAGACACTGGCCTAGTTTTAAAAGATAAATTAGGTAGTTAAATCAGATGCTACTCTTGCTTATGAATTATGGAGACGTGGTTTTCTAGGTCAATAGAGTTTAGTTTATTTTCATTTTAGATGAATTACACAGTTGAATTCTCTGAATTTTAAGACCTCTGTTTGTTTTCAGTTTCCTTCCCTCTTCAGTTTCACGTTTTCTTTGCCTAGAAAACAATCCATCCACGTTGCTTGTAGGTTAAACATGATTACGTATATTGAAATGGATGCGATTGTAAAACAAACAAAATACAAAGAATATGTTGAGCTGCAAAGAGATCTTAAGAAAGGGATCAGGAAAGCAAAGATGGAAATAGAAAGAAACATAGCACTTAGAGCTAAAACTAATACAAAGAGATTTTTCAATACTACAACAGCAAGAGGTCAATAAAGGAGGAAGTGAAACAGATAAAGGGCAAAAATTGAAGTATCTTGGAAAACAAACAAGATGTGGCAAATATTCTAAATGAGTATTTCACAGAGGTTTTTACCAAAGAAAAAACGGATAACATGCCACAGGTTAACAATCAGTCCAGTCAAACCCTAAGAGAGATCAGGATAAATGAGGAGGAGGTACTAAAGGGACTAGCAGAATTAAAAACAAACAAATCACCTGGGCCAGATGAGATATTTCCAACATTACTTAAAGAAATTAGGGATATTATTTATAGGCCGCTAACTCAAATATTCCAAATGACACTTAGAACAGGGGATGTGCCAACTGACTGGAAGACAGCAAATGTCAAACCAATCCACAAGAAAGAGGACAAAACTGAGCCAGGAAATTACAGACCAATCAGTCTCACCTGCATCACCTGTAAAATGTTGGAGAAAATTATTGTACAGAAAATAGAGGAGCATCTTAATGAAAACCGTATTCTTGGAGATAGTCAACATGGGTTTAGATGAGGCAGATCATGTGTTACTAAGTTATTAGAGTTCTTTGATCATGGAACTGCAGCTGTAGATCAGGTGAAAGCATATGATATGATATACTTAGATTTCCAAAAAGCTTTTGATAAGGTTCCACACCAAAGACTGATCCTCAAATTGGAAGCTGTAGGCATTCAGGGTAATGTAAGTACATGGATTATGAGCTGGTCGATGTCTAGGAAACAGAGGGTGTCGATTAGAGGAGTCGCTTCTAACTGGAGTGAGGTTGTTAGTGGAGTTCCACAGGGATCAGTACTAGGGCCTTTGCTTTCTCTAATCTATATTAATGATCTGGACTCTGGGATAGTTAGCAAACTTGTCAAATTTGCAGATGATACTAAAATAGGTGGCTCAGCAGATACAATCTCTGCAGCACAGGCTATTCAGAAGGACTTAGATAATATTCAGTTGTGAGCCGACACCTGGCAGATTCAATGTGGACAAGTGCAAGGTATTACATGCAGGTAACAAAAATGTCCACTATAATTACACTATGGGAGGAATAGAACTGGCTGAAGTAACGCATGAGAAAGACCTAGGAGTCTATGTGGACTCCTCACTTTCTCCATCCAAACAATGTGGGGAAGCAACAAAAAAGGCAAACAGTGTTAGGGTATATTGTCAAAAGTGTAGAATTGAGAACAAGGGCAGTGATGTTCAGACTGTACAATGCACTAGTTAGAGCTCATCTGGATACTGTGGACAGTTCTGGGCTCCACACTTCAAGAAAGATATCGCTGCTCTAGAGGCAGTTCAGAGGAGAGCAACCAGACTTATTCCAGGTCTGAAGGGAAAGTCCTACTGACAGACTGAGGGACTGAACCTTTTCACCCTGGAACAGAGGAGACTACGTGGGGACTTGATCCAAGTCTTCAAAATCATGAAAGGCATCGACCACATCAAACCAGAGGAGCTTTTCCAGATCAGCAGGGACACACGCACCCGGGACACAAATGGAAATTGGGCTTCAAGGCATTCAAGACAGAAAACAGGATGTTGGATCACTTAGTTATTAATGGACACCAAACGAGCAGGATGGGGCGAATGGCCTCCTCTCGATTGGACACTTTCCTGTTTCTAAACCAAAAATGACACAGCAAAGGAAAACTGTTCCATGGAGGTGCCATCGGAGCACAGAGACTCGAATCCCCTGATATACTGAACAAAAATACATTTTTTCTCACATATGCGCCTTTTTTGGTAGCTATACATTTCCTTGATTATGAAAAAAGGTGGAGATATAGTATTTCCTCCTTTCAGGCAGAACAGAGTGCCTTAAACCACCCTACTCTCCAAAAACAACACAACATAAATACATAAAAATGGAGAATCAGCACAATTCGTCCTTTGCGTAAAGTGAACGACCATACAGTGATTAAAACAAAATCAATAATCTGTCCACCCTACTCTCAGGAGCGGCAGACCAGACAGACTCAGCAGGTCTGTGATTGAAGAGTCGGATCCATCGAGTTCATCAGGCTCCTGGTGACTCATCCATCGGAAGTAAAATAAATAATTATCTCAAAAGTGAATAAAGGCAATTACCCAGCCAGGAATAAGAAAGAGAATAAAGATGTTCATTGGGATGCAGGCACGTCCCCACATCTTTATTTGGCTGCTTTATGTCTTTTCTCTGAGCATAGAAGCTTCAACCCTGACTGAATCAACACCAGCTCTGTGGAAGTGCACGGGATCTTCATGCGTTACTCCTGTGGTTTTCACACTTTAATTCACCAGGCATCTGCGGCCATTTGTTTGAGGATTGGTCAGTGTAGGAGGAATTCTCCGACAGGTAGATGCTTGTGCACAAAGATTAACTATTTACTTTAACAAAAACAAAAAGTAGTCAAAGAAAACACTTCTCCATATTAAACAATCCTCTGAGCAAGATCTTTATGGCAAATGGAACATAATTAAACACTTTAAGCACCCTGGAGGCCCTGTTTCTATCCCCCACTTTGTTGTTGTTGGTTTTTATTGAGCTCTCCACTGAGCTTTTATACATTTCCCTTCATTAGCGCCGCCCCTTCAGTTGTACCATTTACACAATGACACAGGTGAGCTCAAACAGGTTAGAGTCAAAAATAACAAACAGTACACATTCTATTGTACCATCACTGCATTTATACAGTTCTGAATATTCATATAAATATGTTCCTGGAGCTAAACAATGCTCCTGCTATTCATATTATGTGATGGAGTGTACATTCCCAGAGGTGAATTGGGAGGCTCTGGGACCCTGGGGGTTGAGGAAGGTGCACTCCAGCTTGGTAAAGAAGGCTGAAGACAAAGCAGCCATCTTGGTAGAAGCTCTTCAGGCTGTAATTGGTTGTTTTCGAATGGGTTTAATTGGATAATTAAATGCACTTGGGGAGCACAGAGGCGAAAGAGAGAAGGGAGAACAAAGGAGAATCTGAGGGAAAAGAAAAACAGAGAGTTAGTACAGAGCTCTGTACTAAGTTGAGTACCAGCTAGTAGGGTACTATCTTGGGATCATCCCCAGCGGCAGACTAAAGTTAGTGCCCACTGCAACGAAAAAATAGACGTAGCATAACTGGAGACTAGCTGTTCCCCAGCTTTAGTATCAATCTAAGGATTGAGGTTGTTGTTACGCTACTAAGCAGGAAGTGAAGTCAATGAAGAGGCCGGGCCTCAACCAGTACATCTGAGCAGAGCTCCGGTGCAGACATGCACTGCTGCTGCGCTTTGGCAATGCTAATCGAGTTAAATTGCGAATGACATGTAACAACACGATATAATGATACATTTATTTTAGTAGCATAATCGATAATACATTTTCTTGCAGAAATGCTTTTTTTTTTGTGGTTATATATATATACATATATACAGTGTATATATATTTTTTAAATACTTTTTATTAAAGACGTATTTATGTCACAAAAAATATATAGCTATAGCTAAACTGCATTTCCCATTGCCTCCAACACCGCCCTGCTATCCAGAGCTGCGGCCCCGAGTGGAGCTCTCAGTGCTGACCAAGCCCGGCATAGTGCACTAATATATTACACTGGCATATACTAATATACGAAGTCGGCTATAGGCTACATGCAGTGCAATTGTATTATAACTCCATATTAATAATATAATATTGCATTCCAATTCCAGTTGGGTAATAATAATATAATCTCAGTTATTTCATAGTATTTAATAAAACCTTTCAACCAACATTTTGTACACTGCTTCTTATTTTAATGATGTTGTTTTGTTAGCTGTGGTGTCAATTTCACCAGTGTACACCAGAGCATTATTAATACATTACATTTTGTCAATGTCAAAAACAAAAACGTAACTATTTGATATGTAAAACAAATGATTTGTGGTTATGAATCAAGTTATGAGTAGTTCACTAACAAACATAGTCAATACATTGTGATTTGGCACATTTTGTTTCCCTTAGTATGGTACTATCCATAGTTAGTCCATCGCTGGAGTAGGTCTAAGTTAGTCCCGGACTTAGTGTCCTCTAGAGGCAGCAGCAGTGGTTTTGGGTTTCGTTGTAATGGAGACCTTTTTTACTCCGCAGCTGAGGAGTAACCCCAGCCGTTCAGTTCGTTGCGATGGGTATTTAACTAGTTTAGTACAGAGCTGTGCACTAACCACAGGATCATCTCCAGTTAGTGCTGCTTTCAGTTCATTGCAATTGACCCAGTGTGATTTTGTGGAGGGTTTTGTTCCTGGGTATACAGACGCTGTCCCTGGTCGGTTTATTTCATTTTGTGTGTATTTGTGGATCCAGAAACGGGTTAGGTTTTTGTTTGTTTGTTTCGTTTGTTAGCAATAAATACACACCATGGCGATTCCACATATATATCTGTGTGTGTTTCCGGGTTTTGGCACTACAGGGAAGCTGATCCCTCACATGATATATACACGATCAGCCATAACATTATGACCACCTTCCTAATATTGTGTAGGTACCCCTTTTGCCACCAAAACAGCCCTGACCCATCGAGGCATGGACTCCACTAGACCTCTGAAGGTGTGCTGTGGTATCTGGCACCAAGACGTTAGCTGCAGATCCTTTAAGTCCTGTAAGTTGCGAGGTGGGGCCTCCATGGATCGGACTTG